>NW_027109449.1:1074387-1075815 GCF_000696795.3 Halyomorpha halys
TGTATTTTTTTATACAGTTGTAAATATCAACAAATAAATAAATTTAAAAAAAATTCATGTTTAAGGTTATAATTGTATAGACAAACTAATGTTGGCCCTTTATCTAGTCTGAAGCTCGATATTTATTACTTGATCGGGTAAAGTAATGTTTACATATTTGAAAATATTATCCTTGGAATTTTCGTTTTCTCAAAAAGGTACGTTTAGCATTTTAAAATAATAACCTCTTGTTGCGAACCGTTAGTTTTTTCTTCAAAGTAAAGACATATTTCTTTAATGTAAATATCAATAAGTAAATTTTAAAAAAAGCATTGTTATAAATCGTTAAAATATTTAAAAATGTAATAACTTTATTATTACTAAGTGAGTAGATGAGGAAATGTCAACGTAAAAATATAAATATTTAAAGGAAATTTCCTCACCTTGGAAGGGGTTTACTCTAAGCAAATCCTCCTCCATACACAATGAGGAAGTGATGGAAATTAAAATTTCAGCAAAAACCTGATAAAACACGGTTTTACTACATGCATCTCTCTTCTCCTCAAACTCATATTTCTTGAGATACTAAACAATATTAAGAACGCCACTTCTTAATAAAATCAAATAAATAAAATCTATAGTTTCAGGCTTTTCTAAGGATCTTGCTTGTTTAAGTAAACAACCGTTGATAAAGAAATTATGAAAAGTGAATATTGTAAGTAAAATGAAATAAAGTTATTTGATTACATTCTTCAATTCAAGGCTTGAGCTGAATATTCAATCAAATATACAAGTTAGCCTCAAACACACCAATTTTTATTGTTAAAAACAATAACAACTTCCATCAACTCCTGTAATCCATTTGATTCTAAATTATCAGAACACGCATTAAACCTGAATCATACTTTTAATTTCGGCAATCCTTCCATTCTTGCCTCTGTCCCCAACCACGCCAACGTCTCATCTCAGAGTCCATTTTCATAAATTTGGCTGAGAATTCCGTCAATCATAAAGTTGATAAATACTGCATCTCCCTTACATATCGACACATTTTGAACATAATAAAATCTTCATAATACTTTTTTTCACTTTTTTCTGCATTTCAGAAGCCCGTTTTCTTGTCATATCTCTTATTCTTATTTTTCTAAATTCTCACTTTTTTTTTTTTTTTAATTATTTTTATATTCATTATCCTTCCTGTTTCATTTATATCCATGTATTATCTTCTTAAGTGTACTTATATTAATTACTTTATTATTAATTTTCTTTTATATTTTACACTTTTCTGTATCCCCGCTATTTGGTATATTTTGTTTCTTAACAACTTACACACATTGTATCCCATTATTTTATACTTTACTTTTCCTTTGTTTTTCTATCTGTTTTTTTTTTTTTTTTTATTTTATTAATTTTTCTCCTCCCCCTATTATGTATATTAACATTTATTGT
>NW_027109449.1:1076235-1078111 GCF_000696795.3 Halyomorpha halys
TTTAGTTACTGTACTTTTTTGATTTTGTCTGTAAGGACTTTACAAAAGATTCGATTTTTTTTTTTATATATTGAATATATATATATTGTGTATATGTCTGATCATGGATTGATAGGTAAGCTGTGCAATGTATCAACTTAATGTAATTGAGCAGCATTGCTGAATAAAGCATTTTTCTCCTAAAAATGACATGAATTTACTGATTAATGCATACCAACAACTCGACTTTAGAAAAATTGACTTTTTTTCCTAACTCAGAGCATTTCGTTTTGTTCTGCATCTCGCGTTTAAATAACAAAACTCTCTCAAGTCATGCATGGCTCACATATTACCATATTTGATAATTTGGAATTTCTTTTGTATAACACTGAAAGTTTTTGTTTTATTTTTGAATACTTTCTTATACTATTATAATACTTGGGGATTAGATATAAATTTAAAATTTAAAACTTTCTTTTTACAGACTACTCCCCTCCAATGTGTATAACAGAAGACAAAGGGTAGATTGGACTCAGTACATGATAGCTTAAGTAGCCTCTCTTAAATTCATTCTACAGTGAAAAACGTAAATCTGGGAAATGAATGACTGAATAACACTGATTGTACAAAAATGTTTTTGTTTTTTAAATCTTATGAAAATGGTACATTTGATCGAAGGTGAGGCACAATAAACATTAAGAAGACCTCTAAGTGAGCCGATTAATTTAAATTTCATCCATTACTTATGTTTTACCATGCACAAAAGAATTTTCGATTAAACACAACTTCTTTTATATATTTTATTTTTAAAATATGAATTTAAATTATATAAAAAGAAAAAAAATAAGAAAATAAAATTATGTCTCCAGCATTAGAAAAATTCTTCTCATAACTTTGTTTTTCGACATCAAGGAACAAATTTACTGAAGTGTCATTCTGTAGTCAAATATGTGTTCGGGCATTATCTTACATTGTCTCATACTCACAAATATGAACACAAAGTAATAAAAAATCTATCAAAAACAAAATGTTTTATTTTATGTGCATCCAGACCATCAAGAAATCGATTAGCCTGATACTTAGCCTCAGAACAACAAACAGGTTGATTAAAAATATTTGTGACAGGGAAACAGGTGCAATTGAACCAAACTAATAACGATAATTCATTCCAGTCACATATTACTTTTACAGTTGAGGTGTAGATAGTTGACCGTAGATTAATGCTTGAAGAAGTTTGTCGGGGGGTGCGGTCAGCAAAGAACAACATGAATAAACAAAACCAAGGCATAAAATAAATAAATATGGTTGGCATAAAATAAATAAATATGGTTTTGTTTATTTATGTTGTTCTTTACTGACCGCACCCCCCGACAAACGTCTTCAAGCATTACTTTTACAGTTTTTTTCCCTCAATGGGTTGCCTGGCTAAGTCAGAGCGTCCCTCCATTTCTCTCTATCCCACCAATCTTCCTCCTCAAGTCCCCTGCCGGCCATGTCCTCCTCCATGCAGTCCTTCCACCGGGTTCGGGGTCTTCCTCTTCTCCGTCTTCCTGGTTGTTCCCATTGCAGAAGTCCCTTCGACCACCTCCGTTCTGCCATCCGCTGACACTGAGCGTGCCCGATCTCTTCCGACTTCAATCACGAGTAAGCCGCTTTTTTATATTTTATTATACTGTTGTATTTCTCTGAGAAACATAATTTACATTCGTTATTCGCACCTAGAGAAAACTAATTATAAATTCTTATAGTAACAGAAAAATAAAAATTTATCTTTTCAAACCTTCGTAAAATCCTCAATGCTCCTTATTTTGTTACTAATAAAACCATCTATATAGACCTAAATGTTCCTTATGCAACCGATCTAGCCCAAACCCGATATTATTCCTTCCGTAATAAA
>NW_027109449.1:1082686-1109189 GCF_000696795.3 Halyomorpha halys
TACAATAATCGCTTTTTGTTTTGGCTCTTCAAATTTTACAACTGAGTACACCAGTCTAGTTACCTGAAATATTTCATGGTTATTTAGTTGTAAATATGAATAAATAAATTTAAAAAAAAAAATCTTTTCAAATATATCATAATCGCACTGCTCCCGATTTTTTCTTCCAAAAAATATAATTTTCGATATTTATAAAAAGTGAAATGTAAAAGAAATTAGTAGGTTTTTGTAAGAGAAGTGTTGAGGAAAATTATCTGAGACAGCATCATCTAACACGGAATATAAAAATATTTTCCTTATACTGACGGGAAAGGCTGTTGTCAGGGAACAGGGATTAAATTTAAGCCGGCCCTACACAAATGACAGCACATATTACACTTGGCTTTTTGGTAAAGAACTACTTTGCGTTATGATAATATTTTTATTTATTTATTTATCGGCCTGACCTCCTGAAGGACTACGAGAACTAGCAATATACTGATCGATTCCTATATCCCCTGACAGGCAAATATTTATTGTGTATAAGTACTACTAAGCCTACCCTAATTAAAGGGAACTAACACTCTAACTTCCTATAGAGGTCAGGCTTAGAGGAACGTATCAGTTGGGATTTAATCCTATAATTTTTTCATTACTGTTTTAGCATTTTAAACAATATATTGTTATTGCTGTTATATGTTATATTATGTTATATTACAATATGTTATATTATTGCTAAGTTATAAGCAGAGCATAGGTATTATGACTCTTAATACCTAAACTCCCCATGTCAACATTCCAAATTGTATATATATAGGATTACTCAGGAGAATAAAGCAGTATC
The DNA here is from genome assembly GCF_000696795.3 of Halyomorpha halys. Classification (NCBI taxonomy): domain Eukaryota; kingdom Metazoa; phylum Arthropoda; class Insecta; order Hemiptera; family Pentatomidae; genus Halyomorpha; species Halyomorpha halys. The sequence goes on from NW_027109449.1 coordinate 1,083,510, forward strand.
TCAGTGAACCTTGTGTGTCTCATTTAGTGTCCCTACTTTCCTTTTTTTTTTTTTAACTCTAGAGTTCCGGCTCATCATAACTGCTATCTATAGTATACACTGTATTTTTTTTTTCTTTTAAGAGTATTTCCTAAAACACAAATAACATCTGGTTCATCCACTCACTCAAGCTTTTTTACCTAATGTAAGATCTAGTAAAAATATCGATCTCTTCGCTGATTACAAATGATTGTTTTTATTTTTAGTAACATAGTTGCCTTTTAAATTAGCATCTGGTATGTTCCACCGTTTCTGGAGATTTATAACTTTCGAATTATTCAAAGAAACTGATGAAAAATTAGCTATTTTCAAAGCTAGCCAGCGAAGGTACTTAAAAAAAATAAGGACTTAATAGAAGAAATATTTATACATAGAAATCGAATTTTTCAACCATTGCACTATTAGGCGAGTGCTAAAACCATCAAATATAAACAATACAATTAGTATTTCTTTCAAAAGAAAAGCACACATCATAAAACCCTCAATCGCCATCTTATATTGAGTTGAAATTAGTTCATTTAAAAACAGATATTTCTGTCTTATTCACAGTTACAACACTTTTTTTAATTTTTCAAACGACCCTTTTACTTGATAGATTGAACACAAATTTTAAAATTTATTAGAAAAATCTTTTAATAATATTCCAAATGACTACATTTTATATTCTACACTTAAACACTTATTCATTACTACATTGTTATAGAATCAACAATGAACCAATTAAAAAAGATTTTTAGAGCTGGATATATTGTCAAATGAAAGTGAAAATAGAATACGTAGAAATAAAAAAAAAAAAAAATAACAATGGGTACATGAAGAAATTTAGTAAACTTAAAATGCAAAACCTCACTTCACATTTTTTTTATGCGTTTTCCTATCTAATACCTTCCATGGCTTTATGTATTAAATATTATTTTTTCTAAAATCTGAGGCTTTCCAGCAACATTTAATATGCCTATACTACTACCCTTGTTTCCTGAGATCTAATAAAATCTGTACGAGACCAACAAAGTACCATCCCGCACGATTACTGAAAATTTCAATAAAATCAAATTCAACTATTCAACCAATTGTGCCTGATCACCTACTTAATTACAAACTGACATAAAAAACGGAACCAACTTTGTTCTGTGATGCCTATTCTGTGATCAGTGTAATTTTTCGATTTTGGGACATATTTTTACTATCCCTGACCTACACAAGGAATATATAGTAATGGGAATCTATTACGATCGTAAAAAAATTTTAATTCTTTTTTTCGACGGAATTACCTGTTCAGAGATCTCCTGAGTCCAAATAACCTAGTCTCGTAAAATGGTCTGTGTTTGAACATCTTAGTTTAAAAAGGTGCACGAAACTTAAATTACATATTTAATTTTATTACACATATTCCCGGTGCCTCGAAGGATTGTCAGGAATAGAAGAAGAAGCAAGGTTAGAAACTAGTGGGTTTGGGTGGTTAGAAAATTTGTAATGGAAGAATGGATATCTGGTTCGGGCTAGATCGGTTACACATGAAAAATTAATGTCTTTATGGATGATTTTATTTGTGACAAAGTATTGAGGATAGTAGCATTGAGGATTTTTACGTAGATCAGTCTTTTTTAATGAATTGGAAGTTTAGATCGTTTGTCCAGTAAGTGCTGTAATAATCGAAATCGATATGCAGTATCCTGGCTTTTCAGTCTTTTGTGAGAATTCCAGGTAAGACGTTTGTCAAGATGTTGTCCAAGGTAGCGGATCTGTTCTACAGGGGTAAGAGCAACATTACTGAAGGGTAATTTAGTGCATTCAGTAGATTTGCGACGGAGGGTAAAGGATTTGATAGGGTTTGTTGGGATTTATTTTGATCCTCCAATTACGGGAGGATTCTTCGAAGGTTGCAATATGGGAGTGGAGAGTTAACAGCGAGCACAATATGTCATCAGCTTAAATGGTGAGGATAGTGTTAGGATTGGTTGGGATGTCAGCTGTACAGACTATGTAGAGGATGGGACCGAGGATACTACCTTGAGGAACACCAGCGAACTGAGAGAAGAGGGATGAATAGGAACTATTATGGTTTACTTTGAATAATCTATCAGAGAAAAAAGAACGGAAATGAGAAAGTATGTAAGAGATAGAGATTTACGGAGTTTGTAAAGGAGTCCCAGATGTCAGACTCGATCAAAAACCTATGAATAAATAAATCAGAAAAAAAGAAACATCCGACTCGAACGGGAAAAACCGAAACCATTTTCACAACAAGTTATCTTTTGTTAAACTGTTGTATTCTTGGCAGGAACAAAATTTATATTTATTATTCCCACTTCAATAAAATCTAAAATTCGAATTTTTATATTAGACAGAAAAATAGAAAGTTTTTGTCTGTAAATTTATTTTTTTTATTCCTCAAGGATCGCGAAAGTAGTGATAAATTCAACATGAGCCTATTTGAGCCGATGTAGATAAACCTTGCGCACGTATGTACGGTAGTATGTGAATATAGTGTGATGCATGCACATTTTTATTTTCTATATTATTTCAGCTACCCTATCCCTGGCAGTGAGGAAGCAAAATAATTTTCAGTCAAATTAGTAAAGTTTTGTATATGATGTTTTTTATTAAATTAAAACCACAAAAGCTGCTACTTTTGCTTACCTACACGCTGTAAGATTAGTTTTTTTTTTAAATAATTTTATTTAACTACGACAAAATAAAAATAAATATTAGATAAATATAAAGGGAAAACTAATGAATGAAAGAATATAAATCGTACACAAAGATATGTTGATTTCAAGACATATTTCATCTTAGTCCGTAATGAAGCGATCTCAGTAATATTGTTGGACTGGAGTCTAGAGAGTGTATAAGAAACAAACTTTTAGATGTTCCGACTAGGAAAGACCTCAGGCTTGCTTTTAGAGCAAATATTGTTACTCGGGCAAGCTACACCTTACACCTTGCCTCAATGCTGTTTATTATGCCTTTCTTGGTTTTGGAATCCTTATTTATTTAATTCTTGTATACTATGAAAATATTTAGTTAATCAATTCCATTAATGAGATCTCCATAAGTACGTAAGGGAGTATAGCTTTCTCACTATTTCTACTTAAACAACTCTAACTATTTACAACGCTAAATATTTAATAATTACCATGAATTAAAAATAATAATATATAGGTAAAAAAAATAGATAAAAATAATAATTCTTAAGAAGAGAGAAAAAAAAATTAGCAACAAAAAAAAATGAAATTTATAGATTTAATAAAATAAATAATTGATTTCTAATGGGGAAAAAAGGTAATTTGAGAAATAGACAAAGATAAAAAAATATTTATTTATTTTTTAAAATTTATTTATTGACATTTACAACTGTACATGAAATACAATAAGTAAATTTGTAGTAAGAACATAATGGTATGTTATTGGGAGTATAGTAGAGAGATGTAGAGAAGACATGTAGAGAAACTACCCATTGGTAGCACTCTAAAAACATTTTTACAATGCCATCTTCTTTTCAGACGCCTCAGAGGATTGTCTGGAATGAAAGAGGAAGCAAGGTTAGAAACTAATGGGTTTGAGTGGTTGAGGAGTTTATAATGGAAAGATTGATTTCTGGTTCGGGCTAGATTGGATACATAGGAAACATTAAGGTCTTTATGGATGTTTTTTGACAAAGTAAGGAGCATTAAGGCTTTTTACGAAGGTTATTTTATTGTAAAGAAGATGGTCTCGAGATCTTCTTCTTTAGAAATGTTATTGGAGTTCTATCAGTGGGTAGATTCTCCACATGTTTTTATCATGTTACTATGTCACCTGCAGCAAATTTATTTGTTGTATATATGTGTATACAGTTGTAAATATCAATAAGTAAATTATTTTTAAAAAAATATATATATTGTTGGTAAATTTGAAGTTTTCTTCTTTTAGCATTATGAACTTTATACCTTCCAATACTGTATAACATCAGACACCTGACCTGAGTGCAGTAGTTGCAGTAAACGCAGACGAAAAGGGGACCGCCGACAACTGGGAGGTAGGAGCCTGTCATGAATAGCTAATGCTCCTGTCCCTGCTAAATTACCCCGTGTCTTCCTGGGCTCGGTTAATGTCCTCCCAGGAAATAGGGTTAATTCCCTCTTCATTAGCTCCTCCCTGCTGTATTAATCCAGGGAATGCATTTTGATAATCATGAGCCATCTTGAATATTTTTAAATATAACAATAGGTTTAGCTGCAACAGCCGATCTGTACAGCCCTTTTAACATGCAACGCATCTGAAACATCGAAGTTCAAATCGTTCCCTACAACTCATACACCTCTCCTTTCTAAAGCCAACGAATAAATACGAATATCTATTCATAACAAGAAATACTTTGCAAAGTCCGAATCACCTTGAACAGTACTTTAGTAAATGGATGTTTAGTCTGAACATGGAAAAATGTACTTCAAAAGTTTTTACTCTCTGAGGCACACCAGCCCCACCGGACTTATCCTCCAAGGTAAAAAAGTGCAATAGAATCCTACAAGTGAAGTAGTAAGATACCTGGGAATTCACCTCCATCACCACCTTACTTGGAATCACCATGTTAATATTAAATTGACCCAACCCTACGCAAAGTTAACAATGCAATATTCAGTCATAAATAGACAATCTAAATTAAAACCAGATATAATTTTTCTTATTTTTAAAAGGATTCTCAGTCTGGGGAGTGGCATCCCTTAGAGAACTAAATAATTAAAATCGTTTCAAAATAAGGTTCTAAGAGTCGCAGTGGATGCCCCTTGGTTTGTAAGAAATAGCCAATTGCATCGGAGACTTCAAATGTAATAAATATAAAAATGGTTCATGAAACAAACGGCAGTTAAAGGAGCAGTAACTTACAATCTGGGAAACCCAACCTTATCTCGGAGACTGAAGTCCAGGCTACTGCAGGACATTCAGTTATAACTTATATAATTATCTATTTCGTTATTGACATTTTATCGTTTTTTATTTTATTGTGTAGCTTAAAACTCCTTGATAATAAAAATAATAATCGGAAAAACTCAAATATTAAAAATCAAGTTTAATTATCTAAAAATGAATGGAATATCCACCTGCCGGAGTTAGTTTCAAAATAATAATGTTTATATAAAAAGCAAAACAAAATAAATAAAATGAATTTAAAACAGAACCCTTTGGTAGCGATGGTCCTATTCATATTTTTGAAATACTTGCTTAAAACAGGAAGGAGAGACTTTAAGATAGTTTTATCGAACAATATTTAAAAAACGCCTGAAATTGGAAAACAGCGTTAAACCCTCCACTCCCGTCCTCCATGTTATCCTTACTTATCTGACTTTCAAACAGACAATTATAGCGAGTAGGTTGGTCGATGTACGACATGTCATAATCTCACAAGAGGAGATTATTCTGTACTTAGACCTAGGCTAGAAGTTCTGGGCGAAACGTTCACATTAATAAATAATTGTTTACCTATTTATGTACTTCTCACTGATCGCACCCCTAACCATAAATTAAATAATATTCAACCCCTGGAGATGTAGCCCCTTCAAATTGTTGGCTATACTAGTTTGCCTTGTAGTAAAGCTGTGCGGGGTACATTATACGAAATCGTTAGGCGCCAAGTGGCTTATTTTATCTTAGCCTTAACAATAAGGAAAATCGTTTTATTAATTGTAGGGGATATTACCCTGTAATAACCTCAGCTAGCCAAACAGTAGGACGTTAATTAATTTAGAAACAAGGTCAATATCATTTGCCCGATGTTTGACGAACCGCGCTTGGAAAATGATTCAAATTAGCCAGAGCTGTAGCTAATTTAGTCGCTTATTAATTTAAGTCACTTATTGTTTGCGAATTAGTCCTGTCACTGATTAATCCAATTACGTTGAGCTTTCCCGAAACCTGATTTCTTTTTTTTCCTTTATTAATTAACCAGGTTGACTAAAAACACTTCATTTTCACACCTGAATTAATTGTGGCACATCGGGTTGATTTATACTTTCTCTTTCTTTAGTATCCTTCTGCAGTTTTGAACAACCATAGATGCTCAGAATTTTAATGTTTTTTTTTTTAAATATATTTATTGAACTTTATAACTGTAGTAAATTTGATTTCAGTTATAATGGAGTGAAACAGGCGTGTAGAGAAATACCCATTGGTAGAACTCTTATGACTTTTCTACACTAGGATGTCTCGTGGCCATCTTCTTTTTGGGCACCTCGGAGGATTGTCGGTTAGAAGAGGATTGAAGGTCAGAATTAGGTTTGGGTAGTCGGGGAGTTTATAATGGAAGGAATGATATCTGTTTCGGGCTATATAGGTTACATAGGGAACATTAAGGTCTTTATGTATCATTTTATTAGTGACTAAGTAAGGAGCATTGAGGATTTTACGAAGGATTGGATACAAGAGGAATTCGAAGCTTTAGTGGAGACCCAAAGCTCAACTCCATTTGTTCAGATTGGTCTTAATACAGTAATGTAGATCAGTCTTTTGTAATGAATTGGAAGTTTAGACCGTTTGTCTAGTAAGTGATCGACGTGCAGTTTCCTGTATTTTCAGTCTTGTGTGAGGATTCCAGGCTAGTCGTTTGTCAAAATTTAGTCCAAGGTAGCGGATCTATTAGACAGGGTAAGATTAAAATTATTAAAGGAGACCGTAGGGCATTCGGTAGGGTTACGATGAAGGCTAAAGGTGATTTGAGGGGATTTATTTTAATCCTCCGAATACGACACCATTCTGCGAGGGCTGTGATACGGGATTGCAGAGTTTGGGATACAATTCAAGGGTTATTATTAACAGCAAGCACACCTGTGTCATCGGCTTAAGTGGTGAGAACGGATAATGAGGAAGAATGTAGGAGGTAGGAATTTACGGTGTTTGTATAGCAGTCCTAGGTGCCAGATTCGATCAAAATCCTGTTCTACATTGAAAAAGACTCCCTCGTAAAACATTCCATGTTATGAAGAAGACGAGATAACGTCCACTACACGAGGACATTGCTGGATAGTGGAGTGGGATGTTCGGAATCCAAACTGGTGATCAGGGATTATATGATTGGAATCTAGGATGGGATATATGCGTTTCAAAATGAGTTTTACGGGGATTTTGTCTATGATCGGTAATAGGTAGATAGGGTGATATGATGATGGGTATTCTGGTTGCTTTTAGTGTTTGGGGATCATTTTAACTATAGATAATTTGCAGGGGTCAGGAAAATATGTGGAACGGAGTAAAGTGTTATTATGAAGGTGAGGGATGAGAAGGATTTCCGAGGAAGACGTTTTAGGATGTGGGATGTTATTAGATCGTATCTAGTAGCTTTAAGGGTAGATAATCTTTGAATGATACTAGGTATTTCAGACGGATGAAATACTTCAGGTGGTAGAGTCAATTGAAGCGGAATATTTAGTTCTGCTTCAATGCATTCAAGGTGAAAGGTATCAGGATGTGAAATAATGGTTTTAGAGAGGTGTTGCCCGAATGTTTGTGATTTTTCTTCATCTGTTCTGGTCCAGGTTTGGGATTCAGTGAGAAGTGGGTGGTTAAAATCTTTGAAATTCAACAGTTTTTTTTTTTAAATCACTGATTTGTCAGTAATTGTACGATTTTCAGTAAATTAAATAAAATTTTGAATTTTGTATTTTCTACTTTTAGTTAGACAGATGATTTTTAGAAAACCTATTATTTTGTGTAAGAACTGAGTGGCAAGTCAATATAAGTGAAAATTACGTTTTGTATTTGTTAATGTATTAAATGAAGCAGATTGAGAAAAGTATATTTAAATATATATTATCTATATACCTTTGTCGATTTATATATGGAATTATTATATCACAACCGTTGATCTAGTAATAGTACTTACCTTACAAAGTTCTGCAACCCTAACCCTTGATGGGTTGTAACGGAAAATGTTACTATTTTTTTAAAATTTTTATCACTTATTAAACATCCATGTTGAATATTGTAATTCATAATCATTTTACGTCTTGTAAAAAAAGTACATCCTCGATTTTAATAATTTGATAACAATAAGTAATATAAATATCAAATAAAAATGTATTCATGGTTTCATAATATATATATTACAACGAGTGAGATTATTGCTGAGTGACATGGCTGTAATGTAAACTTTGAGCCCTGAATGGAAACGTGGGAGGTAAGAAAAGACTGATGAACCGAGAGAATAATAGCCAGCAGTTCCACAAAAGGCTCCACAAACAAGGAGAGTTGGGGGAAAAAAATTCCTATTGTTTCATCTTCGGTATTTTTATTTTTCCTTGCTATCGTTCAGTCATTATTTTACCTCGATCATAATGTCGATTCTAGCTAATGTAAAAACAAATTTTAATTTTTTTTTTATTTTATTCACTTAAATTCATTTTATCCTTAATATAATGTACTTATATCTATCTTCATTGTAAAATCTTATCTACACCACCGTACCTAGATAAATGGCATTACTTATTTTACGTTGACAACACTTAATAATACCTGTCTTTTCTCCTTCTTCTTCTTCGGCGTTCTTCCCATAAATGGCCAAATCAGTGATTGAGATGAAGAGTTCGGTAGTCCTCTTAAGGTCCTCCGGAATTCTATAGAACTTTCTCTGCACCTTGGAGTTCGATTTTCTATCTGCTTCATGTGAGTGATGGCACTACGTGCTTGCTTATAGACATTTATGTTTCTTTTTTCTTGTTTTTAATAAATATTTTTCCAAGTTTATTTATTAAATATTATTGATTGGAGAAGATGGTCGGGGGTGCGACAAAAGGACAAAGGATTCACTAGAAACGTAACTGTCAAGAAAAACCGTTAGACAAAACTGTTGATACGAAATGAAAATGATAAAATAGAAGTAAAGTTACGGATTAAAATACAACTGTGAAATGTAAAATGAAACTCAAAGGTCAAAAAAATATGAATAAAAATTAATAATAGAATAAGAAAAGAATAAATTATGGGTGATTTAATAAATTAACTATTTGGGAATAGGCTAAGGATAGGTTTTGTTTGTCCGTTTTGTGATCGACTGGTGAAGCTTATAATTGCATAAAAATGCTCTCGGATTACAGTCGATTGTCGTGGTTAGGGATAGAGGCTAGTATAGAGGTATTATCAAAAACAAAAGAATGTTTGAGTGTTAAGCTGTGTTCGGATAATTTTGAAGCCGTGGAGTTACGGGAGTAGACGGGATATTTGTGCTGTGTGTTATGCGGTCTTTAAGCAAATTTTTTGTTTCGTCAATGTAGGATGCGTTGCAATTAGAAGTGGAACAGGGGATACGGTTCACAACTTGGGACCTGTATTGAGAAGGAATAGGATCTTTAGGATGGGTGTAGATAAAAGATAGATTTCTATGGGCTTTGAAGGCTAGGCGAGGATTAGGTATGGAGGAACTTAATTGTTTATGAATGTTATGTTAAAGAAAGGGGATATAAGGTAATCATCTATATAGGAGGATGGAAAACATTTGTTCTATAGCCCTGATGAAGACCTTAAACTAAATATTTTTTTGTTTATTTATCTTTATTTTGCTGACCGCACCCACCCCCCGACCATCTACGGTCAATTATCTACACCTCATTTTAAATATTTTTTATTGTGGATGTTATTTTTCTTTTCTTTTTTTTCTTCCTCATTACTATCGTAGTGTTAAACATATGTCTTTGGAATTTATTGATAGTTACTGCAAACAACAACGGGAAGATACTCTTCTAAATTTCCTAGGGTTATCCAAATTTATCGACTTATAAAAGACTATAAGTTTTTCTAATTTTTCTAATTACATCTCTATCTCTATCTTCTAATAAAATCAATTTTCTAATACTGGTCCAATTTTTATTATTTTTGTTGTCCTGAAGATAATTTAATTGGAGACATACTTTTTTTGAGATATTCGATTAACTATTTTTTTTCAAATAAAGATTTTCCTTAACCGATTAGTGTACATAATTATTAATTATTCTGAGTTTATTGAAAAAAAAGTTTCAATAATAGTTTATATTTATTAAAATTATCTGTTGATTATTTTAATTAATCGAATTATTTTAATTTTTTTATATATTTTATGGCAGTGAAACCTAAGAAAAAAAAATAATCAATGCACATTTATAGAAATAAAACACTTTAAAGTCTAAAAAAAAAATATTAGAAAGAGGACTAGCGTGGAGACGGGCTTCAGTAAAACTACGAATAATTAACAAAAGTCATAAATGATGAGAAATGGTGAACATGAAGAAAAATAATTAGATGAAATACATTATATAACTTACATCGTATCTGTAATATACTTTTCTTTTTGTCCCTAATCTTAGTCATTTCTGAAATACGGGAGAGGGGTGGATTGTTCAAAGGTAACTAACTTTTTCTAACCATAGTGGGGGTCAAGATTCCTTATAAGGTAGAGAAGGTTAGGAAAATGGTTTCAAGATGGCTGTGGATATTGCATAAACAAAACAAAATCCCCAGCCTAATATATCGTCATGCTAATATTTTTTATTGATATAATTTTATATTATATAATTTAATATGCCTAATTTAAATTATTAAGACACATAATAGTCACAATATACGTTTATACCATTGATATAAGCTTCTATCATATTATCCTTGTAAGTATTATCTATTCCTTTTATTATTTTAGGAGTTTTCAAAATAAGAATTATGTTTAAAATTATTACTACAGATGATTAAACATTAAAATTCAAAAAATGAAAAAATATATTTTCTTAGTTTTAGAGTTACAATTACCCTGGTGTGCCTAATTCTGTTTTGTTTTTAAAACATTTTTTGGCTTATTCAATATAAATAGTCATGAGATTAAATAGTTAAATAGTTTAACAGATAGATAACTTTTTATCTATCTTTTTTTCAATTTTCAAATTTTTACATCCATCCCATTCAAAAGAATTAATATTATTACAAATTAAAAAAAATTGCATTAATAATTTAGATTTATAATTATAAATTCTATAGTATAAAATTATATCAATAAGTAAAATCAGTAAGACAGAATATTAAGCATGGGATTTTGATTTAAAAGGCCATGGTGTCATCAATAGGATCATTGGCATTTAAATGGCAATGATCCCACATGATCACAACGATCTTGAAACCTCTAATTTGTAAGTTTGAGTTTATCATTGTGTATGGTGCAACCAAGATGAGTTTGTCTGTGAGTAAAGGGAGGGGGGAGATGCGTAGATGCGTTCTCCTCCCAACCCTTTATTCATTCGCCAAGATTCTTCTCTCCACTATGTCTGTTCAAACAACCACTTCTGACTGTACGGAACATGCGTAGTACGTGTTTTACCTCTCAAATTCTGTACTTCGCATGCTCCATAAAGTTCTGGATAGTGAGAAGTGATTGTTGGACCAAACCTACTCAGTAGACTGGACTATCTTTCCTAACATTTCCTTTTCTCTTCTCGACTTTATTATTCAATTTTACAAATAGATTTTTTTTTATTCAAAACTATTATTCATTAATATCGCAAGATTGTAAGTTTACCATCTCAAGTTAGATGGAAAACTATCCTCACTCAAACTAAATAAGTATTTAAATTCATGAAAACAGAGGTAGAAAGTGGTCCAATTCATGTTTCCTCTGTTATGCATAGCCATAAATTACTAAATTTATCATAAGTAAATCCCATTCTAGGGTCAAATATACTGCATTTCAAAACATTAAAATTAAGAAAATAGTTGTATCGCTTATTTCACAACAAATTGAAACTTTCTGAACACAATGATTATTAAGTTTCAAAAATGACTTTTTGGAAGATGCTATGTTCTTAAAAAGTAAATGAGAACAGGGTTTTCAATATATTTACCTACAAATTAAAACAAGAATCAATAAGAAACATTTCCAGTAAATGATAAAGGATAACCTAAAGAAACTAATAACCTTTCGTATTAATAACTTAAGAGTCCGAGAATAGGGAATAAATGTGTTCCAAGTAGCTATCTTATCCCGACCTGGTTGGGCGTTACCTCGGGTGGGGGATGTGCGAATTCCCTCCTTACAGCAAACTTATCTTGAATTTACTATACTGAAGATTGCATATTGGCCGAAACGTAGCGCATTTTGTTGATTGATTGCAATTAGTGAAATGATTTTGTTCTTAAATTTTAGCAAATTAACATTCACCTCAAATGAATTCAATATTTAAATGATGTCGTACATTTCAGTCATCACGAATTATAACTGCACCGAAGGTAAAAAGTAAAGAAATTAGAATAAGCCTTTCCAGTCCGCAGAGAACAAAGAGAATACTAACAATGAAAGGCCAGATTAAGTGATAAAGCGCTCCCTTCCGCCCCCCCTCATTTAAATTTGAATTATTGAGGAGAGCTTATATTGAAATATTTGGGTGAAGCGGGTGGCATAAGCTTATTAGGAAGAACTGAGTGTCCGCCTTTGTCACTACTAACTCTGCCCTCTTCATCAAAGCCTTGGGGGCTAATGGTCATTATGGTGATCGGCTAAGAACCCGCTGCTAGTGGCTTTTGGAGATCCACTGTCCTTGGTAATGCACGCAATCACCTTCACAGCTTAATATGAGTGTTCAAAAATCTGTAATATGACTACATCGAACTTAAATATATATGAAAACATATAGAGTTTTCTTTGTCTAATAACTCAAGATCAGGAAAAAAAGGGTTTTTAAAAAAAAATGTAATACTTTTTTTCCTAAGCCCCATGGGTGCGTGGTCTTGAGTTCAAGATGGTAAAAAAAAATGGATTGAGGGGAAGCTCTTTTACTGCATTGGGAAAGTATTTGAAGAAAACTATATTCAGTTAAGAATCAAAATTCATAAATACCATTTTTGAGTAGGGAAAATAAAAAGTGGCAGCAGGTTTCATAAGCAACGAGGAAATGAGAAAAACTTTATTAAAAAAAATTGTGCTGCCTAACTTTATTGGCTAGCTGAATACACAGCATGCATATATTAAATTTTATCAAATTATTAAGTCAATTTGTTTTTTTTTAATTCCTTTAAAGTATAGGCATAATGCAGTAAATTTATAATATATATACAATGATTTGTTTTATATGTGTATATAGTTGACCGAAAAAATTTAAATATATGAAGATGGTCAGGGTTGCGGTCAAAACGAACAAATAGTTCATAACTATTTTAATGTCCGACGTTTCGCCCCACTTTGCAGGGCTTCATCAGGGGTAAAAGAAAAAACTGAGAATATTACAACAATCAGATACAATAAGGTAATTTAAGCTAGGATAAATATTATGTAAAAATAAAGTGATAAGAAATTACATATAAATGAAACTAAAGAAGACATAAAATAGTATCAATATAAAATAAACTTTAATAAACAATGTTAAGAATAAAAAATAAGTAACATTGGTAAGAGTAATTTTTTTTTTTTTTAAAATACGTAAAATATACTCTTAAAAAAGGACAGGAGACGTACATAAAACAAAAACAATACGGGAAAAAAAAAGAAAGCAGATATTAAATAAACGTCTTGAAAGAATAAATATAAATAAAAATAATAATGATGACATTAAATGAGCAAAGAACAATTCAGGACCACCTACCTGTTCAAAGCTAAAGGTTGAAAGCGGAGCCGTGGAGGAGTGGGGGGAGGTGGCCAGCCATTTAACGGCTATATTTTTATTTCAAATATGTCGTAAACAGGAAGTAGTCATAAAGATATGACGAAAAATGAAAAATAATAAGAGTAAAATACAGAAATATGATAATAATAATAACTATAATAATTTTCTAATTAAGGCATAACTAAGTAAAATTAGAATGATACATATCGTTACTAATAATATGAGTATATACTGAACAAAATATAGTTACGGTAGTTAATACAATATAGGATATAATAACAATCATTGTAAAAGAAGTAACTAATAATAAGTAAAAGTAAATAAACAGTAAAAAAAAAAAAAATCATAAAGAAATAAATAGCTCTGTAGCCCGAAGACATCTTAACCCAACTGGGGGATGAGTTGAGCGGCCCTCCCCGTTCTTTGTACCCCACGGCGTTGGCTCCTGGGCCAATATTGTAACCCCCACCTTTAGCGGACCCAGCCCAACCCCTTGAGCAAAGAACAAATCAGGTCATGCCAAATGTCATTTGGCAAAGGAAGGACACCAGTTACGTGTTTATATACTTAGGTATATATTAATATTGTTATATAGATATTTTCAATAAAGGAGAACAGAAAAAAAAAAATCAAATGGAATACAATCTTTTTCTACCATCTGCACTTGAAGGTGTCCAGTGAAATACTAATCTCAACTTTTGATATAACCATTCTGTGAAGAACTCTACTTAAATCTTTGCGGGTATGGGTCCTCCACATGATGATCGAAAAAAACATAAGAAGAAATTATAATTAAGCAAGTAAGATAATGAATAATAACACCAAATATTATTCTTTATTTACTATTTTGGAGTTATAATATAGGCTCCGTAGTAGAAAAAAAAGGATGAAATGATTCTTTTTCCAATAGCTGGCACTCACGTTAGTAGTTGAAAATAGACTGGATGTATGGTTTACACATTTTCAGATAAAGACCAATGTATGCATATGCGTTGCTATATACTTATACCCCTCTAAGGGTCAGAATATTGACGAAATTCTATAATAATATTGATTGTGTTTGGAAATAATTAGTTTTAAAGAAGTCCTGCTATCCACTCAACGGAATGAATGTGTTACGTCGCGTCAAATACAGTAAACTATTGTAAATGGACAGAACGGGATGACCTGGTAACCTTTATCAACATACATGAAGGGTCACGGCGAATTACGTTCAAGTTAATCATTTTCAAATATTTCGTAGTTCAGGTTTTAAAAAAAATATAATGAGAATATTCTATTATGAATTTATTAATATAATTTTTTTTTTATTTAAGTATAGAAGGATAAATTAAAATTCACGAAACTTGTAACCCAAGGAGTTTATAGGGGTTTCTTCCACAGGCATTTGGTGCAGTTTTTAATATTTAATTAAGTTTAGCAAAAAAAATCGTAAATTATTAGCATTTTTTATGTACTTTAAAGCCGCATTTGTTTGTATAAATAGGGAAGCACTATTATTTTTTAAGTTAGGTAATTGTGGGCTTTCGTGTGAATTTCTTAGATCCTTAAAACGCCTTCTGGGGGTAGAGCTACTGTTTATAAAAAAAGAGGGGCTTAACTTTTTGAGACTTCCCTTGGAGTAAGAGTAAGTTTCGCTTATCCTTTTACTATTTGTATTGTTCCTTAACGAATTATTTGAAAATCTGGATGAAGGGCAAGAAATAGCTGGAATTAATATCAGGTGTTTGCTGTAAACAGACGAAGTTGTAGTACTGGCCCGCACCTGTAATATTACAGTGAAAAGTCATTTAGAGAATTATTTTCGTTTGTGGAATCTGCATAAACCTGGCTAAATAAAAAATTATAATTTTCTGCATCAGAGGTCGGTTATCAAGGTCTCAGAGGTGGAGTTAAGGAAGAACCCAGTTGAGATAAGAGTTCACAAATCAATCTCTCGGACGGTGGCATGCTCCTGAGCACTATAGTGTGCTAGAAAAACTAAAAGTATTTAAAATAAGTAACTGCACCTCCTCAAATATACTCATAATTATATTTTAGCTCAGGAGACAGGTATCGCCTCGATATATTCTTATACACTGACAACACACTTTAAAATAGTATATTTTAAACGGCCGGTAAGCGGAGATACCGGGTTTTCGCTTAATTTATATCCTAGCAAAAGAGGTGATATACTATACTTCTATATACGTCCTAAGTATAGTGAAATAGAATAGAATATTTTGGGAAGTGGGCCTGCTCTCTAGAACAATTATTCAGTTTGTTAAAATGTTCTAATTGGAGAGCACTATTTACGATGGGCTCAGTTGGTTAATATTTTAGTAATACCACAGTTTGTAATAATTGCTTATTAACTTAGATTAGATTAGATTTTTATTCAGGGCGATCAACATCTAGGTTATTACACCCTTTTTACTTCATCTATCTTCTTGACTTTGACATTTGATGATTGAATGTAGACTATTTCCTTTTTTACACTGGTCGTTATTGGTGGATTATATTTTAGTATAAAGTTGTGTTTCTTTCAGAAATCTTTCAGAAATTAAGGCCAATCCTCTTGTTCGTGGACCACTCAATTTATTGGTGAGTGGTACGGCAGCCCACATTGAATCCCAACTTTTTTTGGATTCTGTTCCTTAAAAATGCCTTTATGTCTTTCGGCTCGTAAATTTGGAGTGGTGGAACGTTCATTGTAGCAGCCTCTTTAGCTGCTTTATCCGCTGCCTCATTTCCAGCTATTCCTGAGTGCCCCGGAGTCCAGAGAAAGGAAACACTTTTTTTATGATGTTTTAGCATGTCTATATGGTTATGAATTTTGTCTATCGTAGGTCCGCTTTGATTGAAATTTGATAGACTCTGGAGTGCAGACATTGATTCTGTACAAATGAGTATGTTTGAGTATTCACTTTCTATAGATAAATGAAGTGCTGTTGAAATCGCCTGAAGTTCAGCTGTAAATATTGTTGAGTATGTGGGTAATTTATATTTTTTGGGTGTCCCGTGTATTATTATTGCAAAACAAACATTTTCATTTTGTTTGGAGCCGTCAGTGTAAATTATTTCATAATTTGAATATTTTTGCTTATTAACTTATTTAAGTAAATTACGTATTTGTATTTTATATGTCTTTCTTAAAATTGCACAAATACTTCGACAGACGGACATTTTTCCATTGCTTGTTTAATTGTTGGAATGATCCATTTGTCCTATATATTATTTTAAATAAAAACATTTTAAAATAATATTCAATTCTTGTTAGAAATACACTTTTCAACACCCATAGAATAAAATTTTGAGTATTATAGTTTATTTTGAGTACATATTATCGTATCTGTTATTTCTGTTTGAGACTTATATGACAAATTACAGAAAGGAACATACCGTTTGAAAGTTGTTTTTATTTATATATAGTTGACCGTAAAAATGTATATATAAGATGGTCAGGGTTGCGGTCAAAAGTGAAACAAAAATAGTTTACAACTATTTATTTTCCGACGTTTCGCCCCATTTTGCAGGGCTTCATCAGGGCTGTTCAAAGGTAAAGGTTGAACAGCTGTATCACTCCATCCGCTATTCAACTGTTTCTCTTTTGACCGCAACCCTGACCATCTTCTTATGTATTGTTTTATTTAGTTTATATGTGGTGCGTTGGAGTAATCTCGGCTTTGAAAATACTATCAGAATTTAAAAAAAAAGAAAAAAGAAAATATGAAGATGAAAAATGTTATTAGGGTGTTCAGAAAATTCATTACTGTTTAAAACAATGGCACCTAATCTAACCCAAGTATCAATCATTTCATAATAAACCACCCTCGCTTGTCACCTTGCTTACACTTCTATTCCTGGCAATCATCCGAAGGCTCTGAAAAGAACATGGCTTCGAGACCTAATGCAGAAATGTTAATGGAGTGCGTGAATTTCCTTCACACATCCTTAATATCATTATAGTTCATCATATTAATTTTTTGTATGTTAAGCTTGAAATCAGTTTTAAATCTCAAAAATCCTCACATTAGACAGGAAACAGCACATTGATTCCGACTATTACAGCACTTACTAGACTATCTGTCAAAAAGACTAATCTACATTCCTCTCGTATCCAATCATTGCAATCCAAAATCCTTCGAAAAATCCTCAATGCTCCTTACTTTGTCACGAATAAAATCATCCATAAAGATCCGAACCAGATATTACCCCCTCAATTATAAAGAACCCAAACCCACTAGTTTCTGGCCTTGCTTCCTCTTCTATTTCTGACAGTCCTCCGAGGCGCCTGAAAAGAAGATGCCCACTAGATCTGCTAATGGAAAAACGTTATTAGAGTGCTACCAATAGGTATTTTCTCTACGCGCCTATATCACTCCATTATAAAAAAAAATCAAATTTATTGGATGTATATGTATAAATGTACAGTTGTAAATTCTAATAAACATATGAAAAAAAAATCAAAAAAGAAAGATAATTATGTTGGTCATTTTGCATTTTCTCATAAATTTTAGATGTTATACAGTTAATCAGATGTACTTTATCATGTATTCATCACATGCATAAGAAAAAAGTATGTTATACCCAAATTCAAAGCTCATAAATTTTACAGCTATCTATTAGAATTAATGTTATGCACTTTTACTTCATTCCTGAATTAAAATTTAACTAAATGTAAGTTATTTTATTTTTTAGACCGCACCTATATGGAGATGGAAGTTTATCATATCAAAGAAGTTGGGAACATGGATGGAATGAATTCTAAAAAGAGTGAAAGCAGAGCTGGTAATACACAGAACTCACGCAAAAGCGTCCATGACGTGAACTTCTATAAACTGACCGGATCTTTGGATGGAGTCTTGTAAATAACTGATGCCATCCATCATATGTTGAGTTCCATAAATGCGTAGGTCGTTTTCTCGTTTTCCGAAAGAGCGAGCGGGCATCAGAGCTGTGATTGATTGAAGGAGCCCAGACACATTCGGAGAAGCCGCCCGTCAAGGGAGGGCTTTGAGAGTATTTTTCATCAAGAATCTTATTCAATATGTAACCAGCATCCACATAATTTGGTGTTTTGGTAAATGTTAACAAGACGTTTATTTATTATCAACTAAAAGGCTTATCGTTTGGTTTGTTATTTTCAATATTCAATATAAATATTAAATTAATCAAATAATAAAGCATAGTTCAATTGGTTGCTTCATTTCAGTGACCCTATTGCATAATAATGTACAAATTTACAGATAAAGGTTTAAAAAAAATACAAATAAAACATATTATGACAATAGAAATAGTATAACCAAAAGGATATTTATAAATAATTACCAAATAAAAATCATTTATACAATCGTTCAATAATTACTAAGCAAAAAAACTAGGAGTAAATGAGCTAAAAACCAAGTTTATCTGACAGATGTAAATTCCTAAGCCAGATAAGAAGGTAAACATTGAACCCTATAACTTCGAAAATGTGTCACCTTCGACCAACGCCTCTTCTGGAATAATCATATTTGCCAAATCCCCTACAAATCCATAACTGTACTTAACTATTCCTAAAATCCCATGATTCCATTCCTTAGAATATCCGAAATCTCCTAGTATCTTTACTTGTTTCCCCCCACTTCAACTACTGTTCCTGTTTAACCTGGCTAACTTCTGGTCTAAAGTTGAGACTCAAGACCCTCAAGAATTGCTTCGTAACATTTATCTTCGGTTTTACCAGGCGCTCTCATGCCTCCGGTTGGTATACCGAAGTGGCTCTAACCAACCTCCCGAAGATAATATCTTCATGGTGTTTTCCTATCCCAAGTTTTTAAAATTAAAAACCGACCTATATCTTTGATCTTTTAACTCCACGATCATCCACCCATTCATTAAACACGAGATCCCAGCCAATTGATTTGTTTTTGCCCTCCCACAGAAATCCTTCGTCATACGTGCAACCTCCTTCAGGAATTCCCTTCCTATCTCCATTCGTCAATCCTCATCCATCTTTTAATTTAAACAACACATATTCCTTCACCTACTACATAACCAAATCTCTGCATCATTGTGAGCAATGTATACAGTCATTATTGATTACTATTATAAATTATAATTTAACCTAAGGTTTTTATATTATTTCATCATGAATACTGACTTTTAAACGTCTGCCAGGTTCTTAGGGGACATATGCACCAGAATAAATTTATTTTTTTATTTCATTTCATCTAATACAAAAAAAATTCCTGATTTTCTAATGACAATGCCTCTAAGGTAAAAAGTTGGATCAAAATGGAAAAAGCGAACAAACGTGGAGTTATACAATGGCTTTGGAGAACCTGATGTTGTAAGAATAATAAAGCTGAGACTTTTAATATACGTATGGCATATTTTCATATAGCGAAAGGAGAAATACCGAAAGTACTGCTTATTTAGCCAATTCATGGTAGCAGGAGGAGAGTGTGAGAGGGTCGAATGGTGTAGCGGTAGATGCTTATAATATCCTGGGAACCAGAACTGGCTGGAGGTAGCACAAGAACGTGACGTTCGAAAGAAACGGTTGGAGGAAGCCAAGACCTGCAACCGGGTTGTAGAACCATAAAAAGAAAATTACTGAATAGGACCAAAACAATCGATAAGAAATCAAACAGACTATACAGATATACCGACAGTATGATTACATAACATAACGTCCGGCGTTACTTCACTTTTGATAAGCTGATTGGACCCAAATTCTGGCCTACGCAGACGATGTCATCGGTAGCTCCCTGAGAGCATTAGGATTACTTTCGAAGCTATGTATATAGAAGCAAAAAAGGTGGGCCTGCATATTAATGGGGAAAAACCAAGATTATGCAGTTGGGTAAGAGGCCACTGGACCATAGGCAGAGTCGCTTTGTAATCGGCCCCTATAATTTCGAAGTAGTAAGAAGATTTTTTACCTTGGCTCTATTATCAATGAGAACCAGGATAAAGAAGAAGAAGAAGTTAAAAGCAGAATTGCTGCTGAAAATAGAGCCTATTTATCCATTGTAAAGCTAATCAGAAGCAAACTTGTTTGTGCCGTACCACCAAGTACAAAACGTTGATAAGGCCAATCGTCACATAGAATGAAGAAACGTGGACCCTGAGAAATAAAAACATTAAACTGCTAGACAGGTTTGAAAAGGTAATTCTGAGGAGAATTTTAGGATCCGTATGTAAGAATGGCGAAGAAGGAAAAATGGTGAACTGTTTGGGCTCTGGGAGGAATGTAGCATCTCCTCTTACATAAGGATACAGAGGCTTAAATGGCTTGGCTATGTAATGAGGATGAGCGAGGAAAGTGTGGCTTATAAACTCTACAGTTACGTCCCGGTTGGTGTGCGGCGACGTGGTAGGCCGAAGGGCCGATGGAGGGATGCAACGGGGCGGGATCTACGACAACTGAGGATCCCAGTTACCCTTATAGAAAATAGAGAAGAAGAAGAAGATTGGACATTGTACTGTATTGAAATTAATTACAATGAAAATAAGGCATTATGTAACAGAAAGAGAATTTATTTACAATTTATAGGTTAGTTGAACAAGAGAGAGTATTAAATGTTAAATACTAAATCTTTTGTAACTTCAGGGTTTGAAGGTTAGCCGGGACAGAACATTTGTGGTTAAGGCGTGTTAATTAATTTTGATTAGAGGTCTATGAAAACTGTAGATATGCAGTTAAATGACGATGATGAATGGTAATGGTGTAAATCATATTTAAAAGGAAAGTGACTTACTTATGCTTCTTTCTTCTTCTCCTCCACATCCCTCCATCTACTCTCTTCTCGGCTTCGGTAATGTCTCCACTCACTCAAGGTTTTACCGAAATAGAGTGAAAAAAAGATGCTGCTTCCACGAGCGAGTGTCTCTTGTTATCTCGGCTACATGTGGCACTGGTGTTCAAATTGAAAATAGACATATACTTACAGCATCGGAGTCTCCGGTTGTTTCAAGTCTTCCGTTTAAACGAAACAGCGACTGTTTCTTCAAGGGATAAAAATTATATACTAGCGTAGTAGGAAATATTCCATAAATTTATTTAATAGATTAATATCTATCTTTATTGTTTTGAATATGTACATAAACTACAATATTAATAATAATGAAAACCTAATAATAAGGTTCGATTCCAATACCACTAAACGCTCTCTACATACACCCTTCCAGTGATGCCCCTATACTCCCAATTCTACTAAATCAGTTTTAACGCACTCCTCCCATCTACGTTTCGGTCTACCCCTCTGACGTTTACTCGTTGGTTCAGTATTTATTAACATTTTAGGGATCCTTACACGCCCATCTTATACGCCGCAATGCTATAACTTGAATTATTTTTACCGGGTATAGGTCCCTTAATTCAGGGTTGAGTAATCTTCTAAACTCTCCCATTAATTCATCTTTTTTCGACCCATAGTATTTTACGTAATACTTTATTTTCAATAACCTTAAGGCGGTGTTCATCCCTTAGCGTAAGAGTCCACGTCTCGCACCCATAAAGTATAGTGGAAAGGGAAAAAAATAATTTTTGAGTTTTTCGATAGAAGGCGCAAGCTAAGCAATTTCGAAATTGAAAAATTTATTTCCTCATCATTTTTGTTTTTTCTAGTAACCTTAGAACCTAAACACTTAAACCTATCTGCCTGTTCAAACGTATTTCCTCCTTTATCTATCTATACCATCGAAACATAAACTATAATCAGTACATAAACTATAAACTTTATTATATTAATAATTTTCAACCTACATATTTTTTAATTAATGATTTCTAATTAAACCTGGTTTTATGAGGTTTACAGGTATATTTATATGATTTGAAAGGTTTTTTTTTACCAAAACAATACTTTTAAAATAATTATACTTATGTTTTCTATACTTATAAATATGTTCAAGTGTCAAATAAAAATAATTAATACAAAAAATCACTTTAAATAATTAATCAGCAAAAATTTTATATATAGTGTAAAACAAAAATATAATAAAAAACACTGCTCAAGATTCACCTGCTAAACGGTAAAGTTTATATAGCATGCCTAACGGAGCCGAGCTATTTTGCAGCAGTTGGAGGGCAGCATATGACACGGAATAACTTACTCCGCTAGATGTCGCCACGGCTCATGCATATTTGATCATAGCAAGTGATAATTGATACTAGGGATCTCGCTCAATTATCATTCGTTAGCATCATCAGTTATATAAAGACCACCTCAATTCCAAAAATTGGTGTATACCAATTGAATTTCATAGAAGTTTTTTAGAACGTGGTGTGGGTCCGAGCATTTCACTTCTTCCACACTTACCACTTAGAATTAATCCTTGGTCTTTTGAAAACTACAGCCCCAAAAACTCAATCAACATCACCCTTCCTTAAGTCCCCTCATCTCCTCTACCCCTCCCTCCCTACTATGTTTTCGACTTCTATCTCTTAATTATACTATCATCTTTCCTCTTTAATTATCATATTTTCTTACATTTTATAACCATCACGCGGACACACCTCCAAATATATATGTAAAGTTACCGTAGAACGGACTCTTCAAACAAACCTCGGTTAAGTATGTCTCCAAATAAGGGACGTGACGACCGTGCGGGTTGAGGCGCAGGTACCAGTGCGCTCGGTTCGGAACATTGTGGGTTCGATTACCACCTGGGGTGGTTAAACATTCATTTTTCGGCGGTCCCGAAGAAGGAATCTTGACACTCCCACCTTGGTTAGTACGCGGCTGAAACCTAGGTAGCCGGGAGGGGTTGGCAAAAAGGACCACTAGGCCCACTTGCCGGACTTGTTCCCCCCCACCAAATACCAGTACCAGTATGTCCCCAGATACCTTCAAGTACCAACGTTAGAAAAATATTGTACTCAATTCGATTTATGTTTCACTAGATAATACATTTTACTAATCAATGTTTATTTTTATCTTTTAAAGGAATCGGAAAAAAAAATTAATTTATTACTTTTTGCTAAACATTATTTTATTTTAATCTTTGTTTGCATGTGTTAGATATAGACGACCTTGGGTTTTATATAAGTATTTATTTATTTTTTTACTCTATTGTGAATGTTTACATAATTTTTGTACTTTTGACCTAAATTTACTTTTATTTTTTTGAATTTAAATAATGGAAAAATTAAACACATTTAAAGAATAATAAAAAGCTAGCAAATAAAATTAAAATGTGTAAGAGGAGAAATAATAAAAAGAAAAATCTTGTATAACATAAGTACATATTATAATTATGTATTATATAGTACATATTCAAACATTTTTATAATTTGACAATTTAATAAGAAAAAAATATAATGTGACTATCTATAATAATAAAATTAAAAGATAGACGTAAGTATGCTGTGTATGATACATCCCAATGAATTTGGCCAGCACAACATTTTTAATAAAGTGTTATTTCTCTCTACCATAACAATACTTCGCCTTTATAAGGGAAATACAGTATTTAAAATTTACAGGGAAAGAGACTTACTTAGAATCCACATACAAGACTGAAACGACAAGAAACTGCTCGTAGATTTCGAATGCTACTGCACCTACTTGACAAACGCTCTAAACTTCCCAATCACTACAAAAACTAATGTATGATAATCAGTCACTATGATAATCAGACCAATTTGGACATATGGAATTGAGCTCTGGGGGTCTACCAATCCATCAAATTCCTCCCGTATCCAATCCTTCCAATCCAAAAGCCTATGTAAAATCCTAGATGCTCCTTATTACGTACAAATAAACTCATCCACAAAGACCTTAACATCCCATTTGTTATTTGTCCCATTTGGTGCTTGAAGTACCACCAACGGGTGGTTCCTTCCCAAGACTTTCAAGTGTAAATGAAACATTTCACATATTTACTTATTGTATTTATTATTGTACAGTTGTAACATTAAATAAATAAATTAAAAAAATTATAAGTAAGTAAAACATAGTAAGTTAAAGTCAAAACTACAATTTTGGTGTAGGGAAAACAAATAAATTTCGTGTCCATGGTTGTTATGAATATCCTCAGTTCATGTCAAGATTTTTTTTTTTTAGGTTAATTTTTATTTATTGATGAATATTACAATCAGCAGTTGTTGGGCAGTAAGTAATAGTGATAACTGAAACATTCATAATAAAATAAAATAACATAAAAATAAAACTAAATAAATAAATGAAAAAAATTACTTAAAAATAAATAAAATCCCTCCCTAAATTGGTTTTTTATTAGATGACCATTCTAATTCTTAATAGTTAAGTGATTTTTTTAGTTGATGTGTTTTTTTTAAATGGTCTAAATCGTTCCAATTTGAATAGTTGAAACACTATTTAAATTTGTTCGGAGACATTTAGTGATTGGTTGATGGAACACTATTCAGATACCGGGCGCAAAAACAGTGGAATGTAACAGAAAGATGCGAACCTCTTAGTGACCCATGTCATTTTAGTATTCTCTATATTAGGAGTTTATTTAATTAAAGTATCTTTACTACTAGCGTCATTTATGTTAAATTTAGAAATTGTTTTAAACCATTAGATTGTGCTTCAAACTCACACACTGCAATTACATTTAGACTATTTATATTGGCACATATTAATAGCTTGTAAATACTGAATAAGTTGTGCTGTTGTTATAGAATCTTGTTTGAATTACCCCTATGAATCTGAAGAGAATCTATGCAACTCGTGAGTTATAAATTCAGTGAGAATGTGCCTGACCGTGAGATCGCTTACGCAAATTAAATAACATAAAAAATCAGTGAAGACTAAAATGACTTTATTCTTTACAAATTACAAACACAACATAGTTTAATGATTACAAATATCTATCTGACTTAGCTAGTCAGAGCTGGAAAATATATATGTACTCTGGAGAAGAGGGGATAGTAAGAATAAGGAAATAGGAGAGGGGGTTTTGACCAATCGGATAATTTTAGGAGACTAGGTGGGGGAGGTAGAGAGCCTATGAGATTTAAAAGTAAAGTATTTGGAAGGCGTGGCTAAAAGTTGTGTGGTCGGAGTTCTAAGGATACCAGGGCCTAGGACTCTTGTGCACTTACCCACATATGTTAACCATAAAATAG
>NW_027109449.1:1109318-1115292 GCF_000696795.3 Halyomorpha halys
GGCCGTATGGGGACGTAGTTGTTTTTATTGAGTTTCTTTTGTAATGAAATGTGAACACAAGGAACCATATGTCTAAAGTGACCATAGCTAAAGTTGGGCAAGGGGCAATTGTTTAAATTTATAATGCTGGGTCCCTTAACTACATCCCCCTTTAAGGGGTGTATCGTCCCGATACACAATCAAGAATTTTGATACTTATTTCTTTGAATTTCATTAAACCAGGCTTGGGCTCTCCCGTCGAAAGCAGCAGGATGATTTGGCTCTTGGGTAAGGATAGGTTGCATAGGAAGGTGGTCTACATTTTTCTTTTTTTCACAATGTTTTACAATCATTTGATATTGTTTATAAACATGAATACATAGCAAATATAAGACTATAAATGTTACCACGTACAACCACATTTTATCTGTACTTATATCATAATCTTCTAGTTGTTCTATATTAATAGGAGTTAATTTTATATTCTCGAACCATATGTCTAAAGTGACCGAACCTACAGTTGGGCAAGGGGCAATTGTTTAAATTTATAATGCTGGGTCCCTTAACTCGCAGTAGTGGCACATCGGTGCATCTTTAGTACACGAGCCCGGTGAGCCGGTTGTATCCTCCCAATTGTTTATTGATTTAATTAAAACTATGTATAGTTACTAGTGAAAATCAAGGAGTCGGCCAACAACTGTCAGGGGATATAAAAAATAGCAGGTTTTTCAAAACTTAAAAAAAAAAAAATTATTTTTATATAAGAAGATGGTCAGGGTTGGGGTCAAAAGTGAAACAAAAATAGTTTACAACTATTTATTTTCCGACGTTTCGCCCCACTTTGTAGGGCTTCATTTGGGCTAAAAAGATAAAAAGATCATACAATGATAAGAATAAAAATACAAAGATAAGATACAATGAGAAGAATAAAAATACAAAGATAAGATACAATGATAAGAATAAAAATACAAAGATAAGATACAATGATTAGAATAAAAACAAGGAACAATGGCAAGAGTAAAAATCTCTTATCATTTTTCATTTTTCGTTATATTTTTATCACTACTTCCTGTATTCGCAACGTATTTGAAATCGAAATAAAACCGTTAAACAGTTTGCTGCCTACCTCCTCCCCACTCTTCCGCTCTTCCGCTTCATTGTTTCTTTCTGTTTAACCGATTCCTTGGAGCAGGTATGTTGTCCTGACTTGCTCATTGCTCATTTATTGTCATTTTATATCATTATTATTATTTATTTTTATTATTCTTTCATGACGTTTATTTTATCTCTATATTTGTTTTTCTTTCTTTTCCCATATTGTTTTTGTTTTATGTGCATCTCCTGTACTTATTTAGCTTTATATTTTACGTATTTTTATCAAGAAATTTTTACTCTTGCCATTGTTACTTGTTTTTATTCTTATCATTGTATCTTATCTTTGTATTTTTATTCTTATCATTGTTTCATTTTGTATCTTTTTAGCCCTGATGAAGCCCTGCAAAGTGGGGCGAAACGTCAGAACATAAATAGTTGTAAACTATTTTTGTTTCACTTTTGACCGAACCCTGACCATCTTCTTATATATCAATTTTTACAGTCAACTATATATAAAAAATTATTTTTCATTGGTAGTTCCATATCATTAAAACTACTAAAAACACAAGAAAACCTAATAGAACCTAATTTGAAGTATTATTAATTTCCTTAATTATGAACTCTAATAGAACTGTTTACGTTCAATGCTTTCCGAGATTTTTAAGTAACAAATATTTCATAACGAAAAATTAATAATTAATGAATTTAAATCTGGCTAACTATATCTCAGGAACTATTAAATTTATTATAAAATATTTGTTGTTAAATTTGCTGAAATAATAATTAATTTATAGTTGTTCGGGCATAATTTCATATGCATAATTCATATTCATTAGCAAATATCTTGAAAACTACTGCTTCTACGAAGATAAACGTCATAAACTATTTTATAGTGCATTAAACTAGCTTTGGTTTGAATGATAATGTACCTCCGCCCTTCAAATGATTCCTGAGCTATAGTCTTCCTAAAATAAATTCATTAACTATTTATGAAATTTTGAACTTGGGACCAATGAAACGTAATTAGCTCTATTAGGATTCATATTTTAGCAAATTTACTTTACTTTAAATAATGTTTGAATGGAATTTGGTCCGGACCTGGACGTTGCAGAGCTTCGTCTGGGCTAAAAATGATATAAACACTTGACATAGTTACAAAAAAGAAAAAAACATAAGTGGAAAATAACAGAGGTATACAATGAAAAGTAAAATATTATAAGAAAAATTAAAGGTTGTAAATAGTAAATGAAAAGGGTAATAGTAACAGATAGATAAGAGATAAAATAAGAGAAGAAATATTAAAGAAAGTACAAATTAAGAGATGACAAAAGAAAAGAATAAAATAAAATGATGAGACAGAATTCATACCTGTTTTAACAGAATGAGCCGTTTGTATTGGGAGGAGTGGGAATAGCAGTTATTATTTAGTAGTTTAAATAATATTCTATTTGGTTTTCTAGAGTTGTAGGCAGTTTTAAATTATATCGAGCTTCCAATGAAAAATAATTTTTATTTTTACATTTTGAAAGAGCTGCTATTTTTTATCCCCCCAACTATGCTTTGCAGATTCATTGATTTTAATAGTTTTCATTAAAGTCGTAAAAAATTGGGGTGAAATATCTGACTATTTTTCTACCGGGCACTTGTAAAATTTACATGAAATTGTGATTTATATTTTGTATATAAAAAAAATCTGTTTGTTTTCTGTTTTTTTACTAGCCACATATAGCTTTATGAAAATCCCAAGTGATGTGATATTTCGACGAGTAGTGAAATACATACATATAAAATTAAATTAATACATTCAAATAACAAGTGAGATTAATGACGTTTCAATAGAAGAAATGGCTTAAATAAGCTTATTCCTTTTTTATTAAATCAACATCAAATAACCAATTGAATGAAATATCGTGAAGAGAACTAAGAAACGCAAAGTGATTTAACAAAGTGATAGATGAGATAAGATGCCAAGCGGG
The DNA here is from genome assembly GCF_000696795.3 of Halyomorpha halys. Taxonomy (NCBI): domain Eukaryota; kingdom Metazoa; phylum Arthropoda; class Insecta; order Hemiptera; family Pentatomidae; genus Halyomorpha; species Halyomorpha halys. Next base: position 1,112,369 of record NW_027109449.1, read on the forward strand.
CGCCAGCCCAAATATATTCCCAACTAGGACAACGTCTACCATCATTATTCAAGATCCAAAATCTGGTCTTTGTTCATTTATGTTAAAGGCTTCATCAATTGATAACGACCAATTAATCGATATAAGTATAAAAACCAATTACTTTTTTTTCGGCCAAGTAGTATATTGGAGTCATATACTGCCTAACCTTGGTTACCATCGCCAATAGGCATGAAATTAGTAAGACCGTGTCTTAACAACTGAGCTATGAGCGGCCCGTAATAATTACTTACATCGAACTACATTGTAAAAGTAAAAAAATAGAAATTAGCGAGAGACGAGCATTGATTGAGAAAAACGATGACGCTGAATCGTCTGTTGAGTTCTTGACTTTTAAGTCTAGTATGTTGTTTCCAGGTGAGTCTTTTGTCGAAAAAGAATCGAAGGTATCGCACTGTGTTGGATCTGGGTAAAGAAATATTATTAAGAGTAACAGGTGGACAGAAGCTGCGGCGGAGAGTGAAAGTCACATGGGTGCATTTCGATTCGTTGGATTTTATCCACCATTGGTTGCACCATTGCTCAATCCGGGTGAGGTGTGTTTGAAGATTGGATGAGGACGTTACAGGATCAGGATGGGAGGATAGGATAGCTGTATCATCGTCAAATATTACCAGGAACGTGTCGGGAGTGATGGGAATGTCAGCAGTGAAGAGGAAGATTAAAAAATCATTACTTTTAATTTTGTTTATTTGAAAATAATAACGGGTCCTCATTTTAAAAATTAAGAATACATAAATACAAACTATTACAGAATTTAATGAATATCAAAAAGAGAAAAATATGAATCAAACGGGAAAAGATCGATTGCATGATGTCTGAGATAAATATCTTTTGTTAAATTGTTTTATTCTAATGTAAACACCACAAGACAACCTAAAATAATAATTTTTATAGCAAAAAAAATTTACAAAAACAATTTATAATTTTTGCCCTATTTTTTTTTTCGAAACCAGAAAAATTGCGTTAACATTTACACAAGGAAACTAATTTGCATGAAACGTAGAGACGTAAGTAGGTTAGTTAGTGAAAGTTGTTTGATGCGCAAACAACACTAGATTTAATTTTTTTTTTTTTTTTGGACTACATCTAAACAAGCGACTAACTTGAAATCCTCACGCAGGACAGAAAACTGCACGCCGACTCCGAATATTACAGCACTTCCTAGAAAAGCGGTCTACACTTCCGATTTTTTTTTTTTTTTATTTTGATAGATTTATTTATTGATAGATATTACAATCTGCCACTCAGTTGTGGACAATAGGTAATCGTGATGATGATCTCATACATACTAAAATAAATAGAAAAAAAAATAAAATAAAAAAAAACTCTCTTAAAAAAACTAAAAAAAAAAAAAAACTCTCTCCAATTATTAACAATAGACTGATCTACAAGATCAGGATCTAGACATACTGAGTTGAGTTTTGGGACTCTACTAAACCTTTGAATTCCTCATTTATCCAATCATTATAATTCAAAATCCTCAATGCTCCTTACTTTTTCACAAATAAAATCATCCTTAAAGACCTTAATTTTTTATACATAACCCATACGTAACCAGATATCAACCCTTTCAATATGACCGCTACTAACTACTTTAACCCACTAGTTCCTGATCTTGCTTCCTCTTCCATTCCTGAAAATCCCCTGAGCTAGCTGAAAAGAAGATGGTCACGGGACCTTCTAATATAAAAATGTTTTTAGAGTGCTACCTAGTATAAAATTATAATCTTACACCACATTTACTAGATGCATTACTATTTGCAGTTGTAAATGCCAAAAAAAAAAATCAAACAAAATAAAAAAAAAAAAGTTTTCAAAAGTAACCCTTTCTAGGAACAAAGAACGATAAAATTTTTCAAAAGGTTCATATATATATATATATATATATATTTTTTTTTTTTGTGACTAGCCATTTTGTTTTCCCTTTGTGATTTCATTTGTGGTATTCACAACTTGCATGGCTAGTTAATTGTTGATGTGCATTGTGTAATACTAACACGATTAGACCTTCTTGATACTAGCCCTAGGAGAATACAGATAAATTTCCAAACCCAGGTATCATGACTTCGCCAATTGATAGTCAATAGGGCCGCTGATTCGGAGCGGCGGGGTCGGGTCAGCCGGAGTGGGTTAGGGCGGTAATTGAAAAAGTTCGAGTCCCGCCCCCGAGCCCTACAAACCTCATTTAGGGGCCCTTTCAGCACTTCCTCGGCTCATATTGTCAACATGTAGATTAAATCATGAACGGCTTTCGGAAAATTGTTCTTTAGGAAGGAGAAAGCTTTTAAACTACGGCATCCCCTTCACTCCTCTCCCCCCCCCCCCACTTAATAAATTCATTCTTCTATAGATCTTCTCCTTCTCCTCCTTATAATGTCATCCTTTTGCTAAGGAAAGACGAGTTTGACGGCTACTCTCCATCGTCTTCCAATATTTTCTGCCTTCTAAAGTGTCTCATGTAATAATAATTCTTTATTGTGTTTGAAAATTTATTTATTTTCCTCATATGTCCGTTTTTCTGGAAAAATACATGCATAAGAAAAAACAATTTATTAGCTGTTGTTGCTTGAATTTGAGGGCAAAAGAGGTTATCATTATACATTATGTAAGACGGTTATCATTGCCATAGTAACTAAAAAAATTATTCGGTTGATTATTAAACTAAATATTTAATTTTTTTATAATAGAATAATTTATAATAATAATAATTTGGTTAAATAATTTGTTTTTTTTTAAATAATTTGTTTATTGATATTTACAACTGTATACACATATATACAACAAGTAAATTTCCTGTAGGTGACATAGTGACATGATAAAAACATGTGGAGAATCTACCCACTGATAGAACTCCAATAACATTTCTAGAGGAGAAGATCTCG
>NW_027109449.1:1116970-1138946 GCF_000696795.3 Halyomorpha halys
GCTCTGCCTAGACGGTTAATGGCTCCCAGTTAATGGTACCCTCTGTTATCTATATGTCTTTTTACATTACTTTAGATCTGTTGCCGCCGGGGTTTTTTCCTAGGTCCGGTGGTATAATTGGTTTTTATGCCGACAAAAGAAATTATTTTAAGTTAAAAAACCCCAGCTGGTACCTCTCATACATATCATTATAATATATAAATCAGGTTCATATCTGAGTAAACACTGTAATTTGATAGCTTTAATGAAATCTGGGATCTTTTTAATATACTCCTCACTGTCCCACAACGCCCTGGAGTATTTGTCGAAGAACAAAACAATTTTTAATGATCTCTCTGTATCGAGGGCACTCCTCAAAGATGTGAATCACAGTTATAATAACTTTGCAAAGTTGACACTGAGGTAGATTTCCATGGATGGTCATGTGTCAACTAGCAATGTTCGATTCTGAAGCGCATTAGAACCGCCTCCTCTCTTCTACATTATCAGAAGGATGATGCCCAACAAGTCACTGTTGCGTTCATGATTTTAAGCTTGATATTTTATGATGTCCAATTTCGTTGCCAGTCTTATGATATTCCAATATGTATTAGTCGAAACAGATCTGAAGGAGGAATGTAACGGGGTGTTATATTTTCTATTGAGTAAGCTTCTGTTGCAGCTTCATCCACTTTTTCGTTTTTATGAACCCAGAAAAATGTTATTTTTCTAGATGAGCCCTCTATATCTTTTTCTAGATGAAACCTTATCATTAATCTTTTTTGTAGTTTAGAGGTATAAAAAGACAAATAAACCGTTTATTTTACAGTTAAGATTCAAGTTTGCCAAAAATTCTATAGTATCTTATACTATTCACAAGATTTACATTTTAAAGATTTTTTGAGAATAATCTTTGAAGCCACACGAAACTTTTTCAAATCTTACTACTGATATTAGTCAAATTTTATTAGTTTATACTTGTTGTAAGTTGGGACATCAGGATAATCGCTGTACGTAATAATCAAAATATATATATATTTATTAAAGATTATTTGAGTCCTGCAAAAATATTATAATTATTGAATTCCTTTCCAAAGGCTTTTGTGTTTACAAGTTAACCAATTATATACACATTAAATATTGTTACCATTGGAACTTAGGTGTGGTAATAGGTAATATGGTCGTATAATAATATAAAAGTATTTATTTACATTTAATACATGATTGAAATGATCCAGATAAATATCATTGGCCATAAAATATCAATTACATTATAAATTGTTACCTAATATGTCTAAGAATAACTGCTGCGTTAAGTGATGCATGACGTTGTGTGTCGGGACGTTTTATCTGTGGCGTTCCAGGCCTGATTAAACCTTCTTCCCGTTAAAGTCCATCCTCTTCTCAAGCTCGTTTTTTTCTTACTTCATCTTGGTGCCCTTTCTCTGTACCTCAGTCTTCTGTGTTTTGTTTTTTTCTTACCTCCAATTTTATTTATTTTACAAACATACAATATATACATGACATTTTAAAAGTAGTAACTGGGTCCGCTGAAGGCGGTTTTTACATGAGTAGCATAGTGGCCGGGGGCTCACAAGGAATGGGGAGGGACCATTGACCTGTGAAATGAGCTGGTAATAGAGCCTATACGACTTCTGTCGGGCCAGCTTAAGTCTCTCTCTAACGTGACTGCAGAAGGCGAGATGCCTGTCGAGTGTCACGCCGAGGTAGAGTGTCTAAGTCAAACCCGTATAGTACCCACTTTTTGGACCTCTTCGTCCCTCGTGGGGCAAACGTGTGAAACTGGATTAGTCCAGTTTTCTTCATGAGCTGGCTGGTCTGTTTGTGATCATTTTCTGTCTCAAGATAGAGACGGGTCTCCTGCGTGGAATTATTTATCGTGAATTTACTAATTCCGGTGATCGCCAGCATTTCTTTTACTGACAGTTGCGGCATGACAGGAGCAATGATAATTGGAGGTGGGCGTCTCGCCTTGGGCTGCTGGTGGGGGCGCTGGTGCTGGGGGGCTGCTGGTCCCGCTGGAAGATGGCCCATTTGTTGTGGACCAGGGTGGGATTAGTCACTAAGATGTCCATGTTCCGCCTCTGTTTGTACGCGTGCTTTTCCACCCTTCCTCCAGTGGCCTCTTCGCTCCTTTGTTTCCGGGGAGATCTTCTGCCATGCGCACGTCTTCAATTACGAGGTTATCCTGGTCGGGAGATAGGAAAGACATCAAATCAAGGCCACTGCCTCCTGCAACTGCCATTTCGTAGTGGTATGGGACAACCAAGGCTGCCTGGAATACTGCGGTAAGACTCACGGTGCGGTACAGCGGTGATGTCTCGAATGTGTGAAGGTCTCACTTTTTCCCCCTTCCTCGCCACTTCTGGCATACGGGGTTCGGCAGCAGTGGGGTAGTGCACTAGGATTAGGCACCTAGCCAACCCTTCTGTTCTTCATTCTGCGGCTGCCTCTTCCCCTACATCTTCTTGTCTTGATGGCTCGCCGATGCTGGGTGGTCGAGCCCTTCCTAACGTAAATTATGTCGGACCAATCACCTCCTCCCACCCGTAAATGAATTCCCTGAAGAAGAGATAATTCTCCTCCTCCATCAACGGTGATGTCTCGAATTTGTAAAGTCCTCATTGAACCGCTAGAACGGTAATGGTCACCTTTTTGGAATCTTATGCCTTATTGGCTATTAGTTGCTATGACCACTTGGTAACCGTCTCCCTAAGGCCCTGATAGGGGGTGGGAACCCAATCACACGGACGATCTTTTCCGGCAGTTACTTCGGTTAATGGTTTCTGCTCCTTCAACATCATCAATCTTAAATACAAATTTAGACTCACATCAACAATTTAAAACCTTTTGGCAGTTTGTTCTGTCCAGGTTATCAATTTCAGTCAAAATTACCTTATTTTTTTATCAATAATATCTTTTTACTCACTTTATTTTATGTATTAGTTTTAAGAAAAAGTTAATGAGGTGCCAAACTTTACTCGTGCGTAAATACCTGGGGGCTACCAAAAATGATTTTTCAGCGTTCACTGATTGCATGATTTGTGATAAAGATCTAAAAACGAAACCTTCCATTTCTTCTAACCACCTTGTAGGTTAAGATGGTGCGTGAATGTTATACAAATTACACATATTTTTAAACACTATAAAAACTTTTAGTTCCTCTACATCAGATATGCGCACTCTTGAGACCAAAGATATATATTTTTTTTTTTTGTAAAAATCCACACCTAGATACCTAAATTTAATTTTTAACCACCTAGGCGTCTGAAAAGAAGATGGCCTCGAGATCTTCTTCTCTAGGAATGTTATTGGAGTTCTATCAGTGGGTAGATTCTCCACATGTTTTTATCATGTTACTATGTCACCTACAGCAAATTTACTTGTTGTATATATGTGTATACAGTTGTAAATATCAATAAATAAATTATTAAAAAAAAAAAATAATAAAATAACCATTTAATATAATTCTACATTTTCACGCGTAGAAATATTACAACACATACTTATGGAAATATAATTATAAAGAGGAACTAATTGTTTTGAAATGTTTATTAAAATAATAAAATAGTTACGCCACAGACATTTTATATTGATACTATTTTATGTATCCCTTCCTTTTATTTATATGTCATTTCTTATCACTTTATTTTTACATAATTTTTATCCTACCTTAAATTAACGTATTGTTGTAATATTCTCAGTTTTTTCTTTGTATCTTTTTAGCCCTGATGAAGCCCTGCAAAGTGGGTTGAAACGTCGGACATTAGAATTGTTATAAACTATTTGTTTTGTTTTTTCACCGCAATCCTGACCATCTTCTTATATTTAAATTTTTACGGTCAATTATATATGCATATATATTTTTATTTATCTATTTAGCTTAATAAAGGACAGTATTTTAGATCTGCAACCCTTTGATCCTGCGTGACGATAAGTTTGATAAATGAAGCGGGCTGTCATCAAGACAATTTTTAAGAACATTTTTCACCTTATCTTTCGGGGCAGTTCGAGACTGTTTTTCTTTGCGGGTGTCTCTCCCTATCTTTCGTCGGCGAAACATTTTTCTACCCCTAGCCTCCCTTCTGATGACAGCCCCCTTTATTTTAACAAAACATTATCCTTTATTCATGCGGTATGTGGGGTTATTATTTGTTTTACCGTATTGACAACAAGAAATTACAAGTAAGTCCAAATATAAAACAAAAGAAAGAAAACAAGGGATGTACGCTTCAACTACAAAAAACAATAAATCGATTTATCAATATATAAAATTGATTTGCGGTTTGTTTTTTTGAAACTTCAGTCTTAAATACAAATCAATGGTTAGTACAAAAGTTGAGAAGCTGAATTTCCGATATTCCCATTAATATACCTTTTAGATTTTATGACTTTATGTAGGGGTATAATTAATGTCATAAACGTTTTATATGATGTCTTTGATTTTAATTTCTTTACTGCTATGTATTTAGCCACAGCTGTATCGATATCTGTCCCGGAAAGGATATTTATCAACACACGGACACTTTTCTCAGCTGTTTAATAGATACAAGATGTTGAAAGGGCAGAAACTATTAACCCAGGTAAAGACCAAAAAAGATAATAGGGCATTGGGTTCTCACCCCTTCTCAGGGCTGGGGATACGGTTACCTAGTGGGCGTAGTAACTATTAGCCAATGAGGAATAAGATTTCAAAAAGGTGATGCCACTAAGAACAAGTGGGGGAAAAAGTTGACTCTACAACAAAAAAGGACACAGAAGAGAGGAGCACGGAAGTAAAACGAACAGAGAAGATAGAGGAACACAGAAGTAAGGAGACCGAAGAAGAAGGTGGTCCAAGCTGGATGGACTTCAACGAGAAGAATGGCTAATCAGACCTGCAATGCCATGGCTAAGACGACACCCAAGGCACGACAACACCCACAGCTAAGACACACCACTACATACATCACCCAAATCAGCAGCTTTTTCGATATATTATACTAGGTAACAATTTTTAATGTAATTAGTATTTTACTTATGGAAAACCATATTTATCTGATCCATTTAATCATTTTATAATTTTGTTTTATTGCACTCAAATATAAATAAATAGTTTTTTCCTTGATATAGTATATGTAATGCTATTATATTACCCAAAAGCACTCCTTATAATATTATTTATTTTCAATGGTTTTGATAAAATCTCAATTTTAATTAATTGATATAAATAGATGTTTGGATAATTGATGTTGAATTTGTCTGTTGACTGATGACTTTGTAGTGGACTGTATAAAATTAATTAAATGAAATAAGGCATAAGGTGAAAGAAAGAGAATTTGTTTATTGGTTGAACAAGAGAAAATGGTTAAATACTTGAACTATTATTACAGGAATGAAGGGTTGCCGAAATAGAACATTCTTCTTAAAGATAGTTAAATCAAATTTGATTAGGGTTTAATTATGATGACGGTATTTGTTAATTGGAAAGATGTGGACTTACTCCATGCTTTCATACTTCCTTTTTTTGTCTTCCATGTTCCTCAATCTACCCTCTCCTCGGCTACCGGATAAAACACTTTGCAAGTGTCCTTACTCACTCATGATTTATTTCAGAATATAGGAAGACCGTCGCTGGCCAATGCTAGCGAGTGTGAGTTCCTTTTGTTTTCTCAGCTGGGGTGCTTGCGTGACTAATTAGAAATTAAAATATTTAATTTGAGCCTTGGGTTTGTCCCAGGTTACAGGACTAAAAAAGATTTAAACTAAAGTAAGGTAACAAATTAAAAGGATACAAAACATAAAATGTTTAGGAATTGTATCTTTTTTAGTCCTGATGAATGAAGCATACCATCACCTAAATGCCAGGAACAATTCACTTTTGGTTGGAGTGGACTGTATAATTAAAAATGAAACATGATTGAATGAAAATTTAAATTCTATTGTTTAAGTTAGATATTACTGATGTGTGAACAAAACGAAAATATGGGCTGCTTCTGGCTGAAAAACAAGATGGCTATCTCTCATTAGTCTGGGTTGATTCTCACCACAGAGAGCGCTGGAGGAGGTTAGTTTTGACTGTTGGCCACATGGGCGCTAGTATGTCCTGTAGGCTATTACATGCTATAATGTATTATGGTGGCCCTTCCAATTCAACCTTCCGGTTGCCGTAGGTTACCCGGAACACCTGATTTCGACCATCTTCATTTTCTATATTATATACGGACATTCAACGATCATCCAATAAAAAAAATTGTTTACCAAAATCCGGAGTGAACCATTTTGTTCTGTTCATATGAACTTACACCACTAAGTTTCATGTTGTCTGAAGGAATCGTATTGAATTGACAGCAATTTTAGTAATTTTTGAGAAAAGAAATCGAATAGTAAGGCGAAAAGTTTGACTAAAAAAAGTTTATTTTTCGATTAATATAAAAATTCGTATTTGAGTGTTTTTGTTGGGGTTCTAAATACAAATCCACTTTATTTATCCCTAAAATCAGATATTTATCCTTCTTTATTTACAGTGTAATGAAAAAATAATAATTGGAAAAGTTTGTCGGAGGGTGCGGTCAGCAAAGAACAATATAAATAAACAAAATAATATTTATATATTTTATGCCGACGTTTCGACCTGAGTTACAGGTCTTCATCAGGGCTATAGAACAAAAGAGGTAACAACAACATTTAGAGAAACATACAATTGAAAAGGAATAGTATACAAACAAATTTGGAATTTGGAATATTGAATTGAATAACAAATGATAAAAAATTCATAGCTAGCTGAGATAATTGAATAGTAAAAAAAATTATTGATTATCGTGGAATTAGTTGGTAGTAGATTGAAAACAGTGAAAGATAAAATATAATATCATGTAGGTAAGAAGATATGTATAATATAAGATATGCAAGTAATGTCTAAAAACTGAAAAAAAATATTGAATCTGCAATTTGAATAATGTGACAGAAAATGAAATATAGTGAGTGACTTATATCTGAATTACAGTGTGAGTATTAACTTATATACCTATATCTAAAAATATAAATATATATATGCCTGTATATAGTTATATATATTGTATAAATATATATATGATAGTTATCATGAAATTGGGAATCAGAGATGGAAAAACGACGATGAATAAGATTTATGCATATATATATATATGCATAAATCTTATTAAGTAAGATTTATGCATATATATATATATGCATAAATCTTATTAAGTAAGATTTATGCATATATATATATATGCATAAATCTTATTAAGTAAGATTTATGCATATATATATATATGCATAAATCTTATTAAGTAAGATTTATGCATATATATATATATGCATAAATCTTATTCATCGTCGTTTTTCCATCTCTGATTCCCAATTTCATGATAACTATCTCCGCATTAAATATATTCTCTTAAACAACTTCCCTCCTAAAATCATTGACAAACTTATTTACACTTATAAAAAACGTACACCAATCTTAAAGATCCAATTCCTCCGACAAACTTCTCCAATCATTAATCTACGGTCAACTATCTACACCTCATTATGAAAAAATAATATATCAATCGATTTGTATTCAGTGGAAAACAACAAAATAATATTACCAATATTAGTAGCTGAGTTTAAATGTATGAAAAATCTAATTGGAAACAGAAAAAAAGTTCCATTAAAATAGCGTTCGAGAAAATTCATTCACGTTTATAGATAAAGTCCCCCATAAATGAGAGTAGAAATGCTGTAAGATATTCCTGAAGAGAATTGCCCTTATTTCGCCCTTCACTAGACAGGGCCTCTTTCGGGAGCCATCATTTATAGCTTATATTTATTAATAAAGCAATTTTCGGCCCTTACGTTCCCAATAAAGACCTACCTTTGGCTTATGCACTTTCAGCGTGGAAAGAAAATTTCCATTTAAAATATACATCAAGAGAGAGGATAAAGTGTGTTTTTCTGCCCATCTTACATATGTAATATTATCTTACAGTTTCTTGAAAATCAATTGGAAGGAAAATCAATATAATGTTTTTATTTTTGCTTAAGTTATACAATGTCTTATCCATGGAATGCAATACATAATCCATATAAGAATAATAATTTATTTATTGGGCAACCCCCGTACAAACAGAGTTACCATGTAAAGTACATAAAATTAAATAAATTGTTAAATAACAATCATTGTAATAATAATAATAACAATCAACAAACTATTAGATTATGATATAAGCTAATGAAAACAGTAAACCCAAATGATGAATAAAAAATCATTTATATAAGCTAATAACTTATAAATTAAATAACAATAATAATCTATAAATTATTAAATTATTATATAAGGTAATAAAAAACAGTATACCAAAACTATGATTATCCACATTATAGTTTTTCTTGTTATTACATACATTGTGAGAGTGCAGACGTAAATTCATATAACTGGTTTTGATTAATATAGCTTATTTTCGGCATGTTTCGGATTCGTTTCTTATGATACACGGGGCTTTTTAAGATATGAAAACAATCCTGGAATGTTGTTTCATCACAAACATAGCTTCTGTGGGTCCAAAATATATTTGTACAACCTAACACTTAGAGTAATTGCATATTTACTAGGTAGTCGTAGTTGGGCAATTATTCTCAAGTGTGCTTTGGGGCTGATTTGTAGGTAGCTTTGAGGAGCGTTCGTTTTAATGAAGACCATACTAGGGTTATAGCTAGATTTTCGTAATAACAAGTAGTCTTTAAATTAGCAAATTCTCTATATCTATCCAAGATGTCCCACATTTTAATCTTGATGCATACTGGATCATTGAATAGAATCAGGTCAAACATTCCGAAGCTCTCCAATAGTTTTCTTATCTGCGTTACCCAATTATATTGTAAAATCAAACGGTTGTTACTGTCTAGCTACAGTAGCTTTAAATAACATTGCTTCACGAAGCTATTACACTTATGTTAAGAATTTTTAGTAACCAGGAAAAAGATTACTTTAAAACGTGACATCCCACAGGAATAGCGGCCACTTCTAGTCTTACCATAAAGTGTGGGGTGTTTCGATGAAAACAGTGGTATCTCACTTGTATATTTTCCAATTCCTCTATGTGCTCGAAGCCCAATTAGGTGCTTTTATCTGACATTCCAAGAGATTATTTTTGCCTTCACGCAGGTATACATAATTCATACAAAATCCAAATATTAAAATTTTAATTTGCTTTTGATCGAAGCTAGCACCCGGGATTGATTTACAAACTCCGTAAATTTCTACACCCTACATATTTTCATATTTTCTATGTACGGCCTCGAGATTTATCGGGATGCCAGGAAAATTGCTGAAGGCAATTATTCAAAAATAAGTTAAATAATTAATTTATATTGAGTCCTGTAAAAACTATTATTATAATAGGATTCTTCTCCAAAGGCTATTTATGTGTTTGCCAGTTTACCAATTAAATACCTTTATGTTTATAAAATGTTGTCACCATTAATTATATAATATAATAAGCGGTGGTATATTGGGTTATATAATAGTATATAAACTACATAAAGAGACTAAGTATTCATTTACAATTTATTACTATGATTAAAATTGTTGTAATGATTCAAATAAATGGTTGTCATAAAATATGATTCTTACATTAATGCTTATTGTTTAATTTATACTTATAGCTGTTGATTTGAATTATTCATGCCGTGGGATGTAGTTCTGTAGGTGTCGTCTCGTTCATAAGGGATGTCCAGGGCTCGTTGCCCTTCTTACTACTTCGTCTGGTCGAAGAGCATTTACTTCGCTCCGGCTTCTGAAGCCTGGTCCTTTCTCGTCTAAGTCTTCCTCTCCACTGCCCTTTTTCCTGGTCTAGTTGTCCTGTCCCTTATTCTCCCACTTCCCTTTTGGGGCGTTACCTTATTTTTGAATCTCATTCCTCATTGGCCTTAGGTGATAGAACACTCCCGAGGTAGGCGTCCCCTTCCCAGGCCCAAGAGTGGGTGAGAAGTTTTAACATGTCCAGGAAGGGCCTGCACCTGCTTAATTGGATTCTGATCCTTCGTCAAAAACGAAAAACCTGTCGTTTTTGTTGGTAATGTGGCAAACTTAACACAGATGTGTTCATATCCAGGGACGCAGAAAATGGTTCCTTGAAAGATACCCTGACCAGGTATAGGGACAGATGACGAAAAATCTTAATAAACGACATATTGTTGTTGTAATAATGAATAGCTCCTGAATGGATAACTCATATGTAAAATTAAAAATAACAGGTAACCTTAAAATACCAAAGGTAGTAAAAGGTAAGACACAACACGAATTACTTTTCCTTTCTTACACAGTAATGCACTACTAATTCACATTTTATTTCTGTTTTTTAGAGGGTTCGGAAAAAAAAGAAGTAATAATGGCTAATGCCCCTCGATACATTGCATATTATCCGTTTCATTCTCACCTAGATAGATTATTCAAAGTAAACCGCCGATATCCCAAAAACGTGCTCGCAGTTATTAATAACCCTTTGATTTCATCCCAAACTCTCCAATCCCACATCAAAACCCTCGAATGATGGTGTTATAATTGTAGGATTAAGTTAATTATCAAATTATTTGATAGTTTATATTTAGATGAACTATCAAATGAGATTATAATTTAGCTGTTATGGTGAAGAACAATTTTTAATTCGGTCGGAAAGCTTGCTATGTTGATTTGTTGCTACTATACTTCTTACATTTAGTTATATTAATTGGTTATTAATACAACTAAGTAAATAAATAAAATAATTAAAATAAAATACATTTAAATAAATTATATGAGGTTTAAAATAAATACCAACAAATCTCTACACGCCTCTCTGTTTCTCTTCACGCCTGGATCAATTCTTCATAAATAAAATCAAATTTACAGGATGGACGTATATAAATGCACAGTTGTAAATTTTAATAGAGACAAAAAATGATGGTCTATGTATAACAGTTAAAGTTCTTAGCCTCTAATATTACACAATGTTACCATCAACCAATTACCTCTTAGTTATTTGGCTCTTTATGCAGCGGAAGTAACCTGGCTTAAGCGGTTTTCTTCAGCTAGAAGACATTAAAGAGCTAGTAGATTACCCAAGCAACTTCTCCATCGAACCAGAGCTCATCAAGTAACCACTTTAGTTAATAAGACTTTTAGCGTTATAACCGTGGCTAGGATATTAGCTTATTAAAAACTAACACATATAGGGAACACAGACAACTGCATATATTATCTTCAATAAACTCATACTGCCAAGTATCAACCATAAAAATCTTCTATGCTATTAAATTTTATTTATTTAATATCACACAGTAATTGCTCAGCTTTATCATAAAATCTTTATGTTGCATATTGCTGTCTAGTGCATATTGACCTCTATTTAATTAGTGTAAAAAAAAATCCACATCTAAATTTATCTGATCACAATATAAGAAGATAGTTAGGGTCGTGGTCAATAAAGATCCCATAATATCCGATTCTTGCAATGTTTATATCTTGTTTTCACTTAGCCCTGCAAAGTGAAACAAAACGTTGGTTAACAAACAACAGTTTTTTCTACCATTTTGGTACCTTTATTGACCGCACCCCGAACTATCTTCCTACAATCTACTTCATGAGGTCAACTATCTTCTTTCAATATCATCAGATGGCAGTTAGAAATAATGTAATTTAAACCATATTTTAATTAATTGATATTTCGCATCTTCATAAAATCTTTTATTCCATTTTTTTTTCATTTATAAAATAACTAGAATCAGGAGATGAACTGCAATATAAAGGCAAGATATTGGTCGGATTGAGAAATATAGCATCTAGTAGCGCATCCTTCTGACGGTCAAGTAAACTATTTGAACAGACTAGGAGGTAAATCCGCTTCAGCCTACGGCGAGTTACGTCTGGAATGCCATCTTGGCTTATTTTGTTTTGCAAACGTAATTAAGAGATCCGATCGTAAAACATAGTTCTAATATTTCTTGCGAGTAAACGTTTTTTACATTACTAAATTTTTTTGAGGTGATTTCATGGAATTAAAGAAAAAAAATTCGGAAATTTATATTTTAAAATAATATGAAATGTTCAGAGGTGCGGTCAGTAAAGACACACAAAGAGGGCTGAAAAAGCAAAACAAGACAACAACCTTTCTAGGAATAAATGAAAAGAGAATAATAACCAACAAACTAGAAAATTAACATAACAATAAAGTAAGTATATAGTAGATGATACTAATAGATAAATCTGATAGAAATGTATGTAATACTCTACAAGTAAGAATTATACAAAAATAAATTACCTAAAAAGTTAATAAAAATCAGACATTGCTCATGTAAATAAATAAATAAATATGATGAAGTGTGCGGAAGGAAATGTAAATAATGAGTAATAGAAATTAACATAATATGTAAGTAATGATTAAAGATATATAAATAGAAAAAAATAAAATAAAATTAGCAAAATAAAATGTGAAAAAGAAAACTATATACATAGTATAATGAGCAAGAAAAGAAAAGGAATTCTGCTATCTACTACAATGGTTAAAAGAATAATGTTACTAAAAATTAATTTGAATTATTAATTTATTTTCAACTATCTATTTCTTAAATTTAATATTTATTTGATGGATAGGCAAGATTTAGAGGTTTTATTTTTATTCTAGATCATAATGATATATTTTATTTTATTTTTATTTTAATTGAAAATAATATGTCAAATAAAAAATACATTCAATAAATTTCATGTGACTTATATAACCATAGCATTGTACATCTTGTGGAGCATGATGGCTATTGGTAGAACTTCAGTAATATTTTTAGACTACATCTCGCGGCCATCTTCTTTTCAGACACCTAGAAAGATCATAAAAAGTCGAGTAGGCAGTATGGTTAACAACTAGTGAGATTGGGTGGTCAGGGAGTCTTTTATAGGCGTTGAAAAGATGTTCATCTGGTTCTGGCCCAATTGAAACCATATAGAACAGAGGTATTTATTCATTATTTTATTTTTGACGGATTAAAGAGCACTGGGGGTTTTACATAAAGGATTTGGGATTGTAAAGAGTGGAATTCCAGTTGTTCAACGCAGCAAGCTCCACCGATTTTACTTAAAATTGTAAAAAAAAGGTAGATTTATATAAAAACGTCCGATATTATTACACAATTGTTTATTCTTTCAATTGATCATTAATTATATCAGTAACGAAAATATAATAAAATATCTTTCATGAACCACTCACACGATTCTTCTAATCGCTATTTGGGTACAAAGTCCAAAACTAAAATTATTTGATGTATTTTTTATTAATATCAGTCCAATTAAAATGTATAAATGACCATAAAAGTGATTGGGTTTACATTAGAACATGCCCAAGCATTAACCAACCTTTAAAACATGGTTATACTCCTTAAAATTTCAGGTTGCCGTTTGCTAATAATGATCTGATTTACCTTAATATTTATTTCGATTTGTTTGGAAATTTAATTATCCTTTAAGTAACTACTCCAAGATTAATTTAAAAGGAATTAACTTCATAGAACAAAAAAGAAGCAATAAAATTGGTCCAACAATTCAAAAGATAATATTCTTTTTTTTCAAAATTTATTTTCATCACTGAAGCACCTCTAGCACCGTTCACTCATTCTCTACTGGCTTTTAATATCAGTCTCGCGGTTGAGAAAGAAACGTGGAGATCTCTGGAGCCCTCTTCTTTTCTCCATAAGTGGATGAACAGCTCGGTCAAAAGCTCTATGATCTCTTATATCATTGCTTATAATTATAACACAAAATGTAAGTATCACACAAAAAATTATAAAGATTGATCTTCATCAATGGCCGCATGAAACATTTAATCGACGACCACTCTGAAACAAAATGGCATGTGGTTTAGTGCTATGTATTGACCTTTTGACAATCCTGGATATTATTAAGGTGTTTCGTCATCTGCCCCAATACCTGGCCAGGTTATCCTTCTGCGAAGCTATTAGGGCGTCCCCGGATATGAAAACATCTGTGTTAAGTTTGTCACATTAACAGAGTCCCCTGAGAAAATTAGATTGGCTAACCTTTAAGTGTAAAAATACAAAATTACAGGTTGTGATAAGGGACCAGAATCAAATTAACCAGGTGCAGGCCCTTCCTGGACATGTCAAACTTTTTTACCCATTATCGGCCCTAAGGACGGGGACGCCTACCTCGAGATCCTTTGATCACCGATGGCCAATGAGAAAGGATATTCGAAAATAAGGTAACGCCCTAAAAGTAAAGTGGGGGAAAAAGAGTAGGGTAACGAGACCAGGAAAAAGGGCACAGTCAACAGAAACGCTTCGATGGAGAAAGTCAAGAGGCAGGGTTAGACGGGTGAGGGTTAAGAGGGCAGCAGAAGTCGGAGCGGAGAAAATGCTCTTCGACCAGACGAAGTCGTAAGAAGGGCCACGAGACCTGGACATCCTTTATGAACAAGAAGATACCTACGGAACTACATTCCACGGCATGAGTCAGTATCTATAAGTATAAATAACCGATAATTAATAATGTAATAATCTATTTTATTTATTTTATGGCAACCTTTATCTAAATTATTATAATCATTTTAATCATAGCAATAAATAGTTAGTTTCTATATGTAGTTTATATACAATTATATAACCCAATATACCACCCTTTATTATGATATATAATTAATGGTAAGGTAATAAATATAAAAATATTTAATTGGTAAACTGGTAAACACACAAATAGCCTTTGGAAAAGAATCCAATTATAATAATAGTTTTTAGGACTCAATATATAATTAATTAGTTAACTTATTTTTGGATAATTGCATTCAGCGATTATCCTGACATCCCCATTAAATCTCAAGGAAATACATAGCATTAGATAAGTCCTGTTGATCATCATTAAATGACCTGTTACTTGAGTAGCAAATCTCAAAAAAATCAGGTAGTTTCAGAGACGGATTTTTTAAAAATTAATTTTTGGTTTCTACCATGTTGAAACGTAAAACCTTAAATTTCAAGATGCAACTAGAATACAAGTTATTCTTATTTTAAATTTAATTATTTAGTTGCATTAGTAATTATTAAAAATAAACTAAACACATAGATGAGTGATTTCAGGTTCAAAATGTATAGCTGTGGATAAGGTGGTTGTACCTTAGATATAGCTATTATTATAGATTTTGAAATGGTTTAAATTGCAAAGAATTATATTTTTTAACAAATTTATTCAATATAAAAATTGAAATTTAGCTCAAAACTCAGTCAGTAGTAACAAACAAATTAAGCATTGGTGCTGAAGACTGAAGTAGATGTCACGTTCTACTAGAGTTCGTTCTAGAAAAACAGAAAAAAATTAGCGAAAGAGAAGGTTTTAAAATGTTTACTTCGTAAAATCCTCAATCCTTCTTACTTTGTCAAAAATAAAATCATACATAAAGACCTTAATGTTCCCTATTTAACTGATCTAGCCCGAACCAGATATCACTCCTTCCATTATAAATTCCCTAACCACTCAAACCACCTAGTTTCTAACCTTGCATCTTCTTCCATTCCTGACAATTCTCCGAGGCGCCTGAAAAGAAGATGGCCACCAGACCAGCTAATGTAAAATGTCATTAGAGTGCTTCCAATGGGTAGTTTCTCTACACGCCTGTAACACTCCAATTTAACTTAGATCAGATTTACTTAATGTATTATAATGTACAGTTGTTAATAGAAATAAATAAATATTTTTAAAAAAATGTTTACACACCAGATAAAAAATTCAGCAATTTTCAGTAGGACGGACATAATCTTACACGTATTTGTTCATGCTAGCGTTAGTGCTGTGTTAAAATTTAAAAAAAAGTCAAGAATAAAAAGAAAGCCTTAACATTATTATTATTATTTTTTTTTTTTTTCGAGGCGGGGAATTTATATTTCAGAGGTTCAACGATACTACCTTACTGTTCTTGGAAAATCTGGACATTTTTGTTATTTATCAACATAGTAATTAAAATAAATCGGCTATAATGTCTTACAAGATTACTAATTAAAACAAATGAAGATGAACAAGTCACTAAATACGAAGCTGAGTTTAGCAAAAGAGTTTCAAATTATGATTAGTGAAAGTTTGTTTGAATGTTTCGAGAAGAATTTACGAGATGGCAGCATGCCAAGAGGTAGCCAGAGGCCAAAAACATTTTTTTAAAGAATTCTAAAGGCTTTCAACTTCAAACGAACCGCGTAAAAAAGAACAACCACCACTTTAAGAAACAGTTTGTTGGTTATCAAGAGAAATAAAACATAAGTTGCTATTTATTGTGATTCGTTACTTTTACTTACTAAGTGAATTTCTCGCGTGTGTATTGATAAATTTCTGTATATATATCTTAATATTTAATGATACACACACAAATCTGTTACTAGTTATATTTTACTACTTAACAACGACACTTTCATATTAAATTGTTTGCACATTGTATCTTGAGTAGCATTGACTACAAAACAAGGAACACTTTAAAGGTATGTATAAATAAAAGATGCCAGGCAATGTGGGATGAAAGTCCACCCAGTAAGTTGAAAACTATAAAGAAGGATTATATCAACCCGAAGTAGACGCTGCGAAGAAGTAGTGATCACCCGACTCGGATTAGGACTTACCCGAATTACACACATCCACCTCATAACAGGAGAGGCCCCTCTAAAATGTTCGAAATGTCATAGTAATCTCTCCGTCAAACACATCTTTGAAGAATGTAATCACTACAAATTAAATCTGAAGTAGTTAGGGATACCAACAAATATTCCAATGGCGTTGAGGCGTCTTTGTGATATATCCGTAATAGAAAGAGTCATTAAATTGATCCATAAGACTAAATTAATATTCAGCATTTAATCATTATAATTATCTATTTATCTCGACAATTTTTAAAATTAGAATAATTACTTATCTGCTTTTTATCATCCTTTCCCCACTGTCGTTACGATTATTAAACAAATTATAATTGCCTAGCTAGATGATATTGCAAATCTCACGGAAATGAGTCCCACTGGTGCGGATCAGTACACCATACCAAAGCTATGACTATGGAACAACTAGGCCTTACCAAAATCAAAAACCAACGGGCGTTGATGACCAGGCTGTTAAAAGTCCTTTCAAAACAAACAAACTACAAAACAAAAATCACTAATGAAAACAATACAACTTTGAAAAAATAAATTTGGTGTGGAGCGCGCATCTGACTACTTCCACATACGACCCTGATTGTTAAAAGTTAAAATTAATCCTCGCTTGTTTCAGAACACATATTATCATTTGTTAAATCAGCATTAAAAAAAAATATTTAATTTAAAAGATTTTGTATAGGTATTTTTGTTTGAAAATTTGTTTGTAATTTTAAGTGATTTATTTTAAGCGAGCGAACAGCAGTCTAGCTAGCTAAAATATCACAATAATGCTCAATAGCTTAAATGTTTCTACCGTAGATATCATCAAAGGTTAAAATCCTGCGATAAGATCCCGGCCTGTTTCTATTACGCTTCGGACCGACGATTGTGTAAGGAAGTGGTTTAATATGATTAATAAAATATGTGAATTTACTAATATATGAGTTATTATTCAACAACAAATATTTAATTATTTATATTATTAATTGTTACTTAGTTAGAATATAAACCATGAAGGACTCTAAAACATTGGTTTCTTTCTAAATAAAGAAAAGGTAAATACTTGAGTTTATATAAATAAAAAAGGTTTTCTATATTATTAATTAAAATTATAGTGAAATAATTTTGTCCATAATAATCTATAAAATAAATCTGTAAAGCTACACGGGTAAATATAAAATTAAAAAAAAAAAAACCATTTCAAAGCTTTAAATTCAATTCAGGATGTACATATATTGTTGTTGTTGTTTTTTTTCGTTTTAATTATGGTTAAAGAGCAAAAAAGAAGGACAGATATACATGGTTAAGGCATAAAATATAGTTAGATAAAGAATAATAAGGAAAAACAGAAACTAAAAAAACATAACTTTTTTTAAAAATAAAATATAGAAAGAAAAAACGAATGAACCAAAATTTTATCATTTAATAATAAAAATACCGTATTGCTATCAAATATTATATATTTACAGTAGTAGATCTATCTATTATAATAATTTAAAAATATATATATTTCTGACCAGCTATTAGTATGCAGTGTATTGAGCAACCCAGTTGGGCAGAAACAAATTCTTGTTTTAGTAATTTTTCTCTCTCTTTGCAATACATAAATAAATATCGTTTAAGACAAAAATAATTAAAATTAAAAGAAAGCAATGTAAGAAATAGATTAATTAAATATATCAATTTTAAAACATTTATTCTGTCTAATGCAATGCATTTTATCTCAGATTTTCATTTGATATAACCTGAAATAGCAAAAACGAATCTCTGAAAATATTTTTAGTATGATATGGAGTTTTTATATTTACAATTAATTTAGATGGTCATTGAGGAGTTATAATAAAAAAATTGTTTAAATATTGAACAAAATCACTAACTTTACTAAATATTGAGTTTTTGACTACTTTATACTTTATGGAAGCAAACAATTTGAATAGATATAGGGCACGTCCAATAAGGCCTGCAAACACTTGAGGCCCTGTCAACATGTTCGAATCTTGTATTCAAGTGTTATGAAACGTATTGATCCCTACCTACCCTCCGTGCTTAGAAAGCTGGCAAGTTTTCACAAAATACATTTTATAAAATTCTAAATTTATAGAATAACAGTTCAATTTTCACTAAATATATTACACAGATATTATAATTATGTATGATCTGTACAGTATTATTGTATATAGAAAAATATCATCTAAAATAACAGAAAGTGTCGATACGTATTAAAAATGAAAATAAATTTATTTAACACCATGAAGTAAATTATATAAAAGTTATCATTTAATTTGAGTGACCTTATGTCATTTTTTAAGTTATTAATTCATTTGTTATTGAAAGTTTTTCAAGCAGTCTTGTCAATTTCCAAAAAATGTTTCGATTTTTTCTCAATGAATAAATGTAGCAGCAGTTTTATAAGATATATTAATAAAAATAAATAAGATAAAAATTATAAAATAAATCAGTTCTCTATATAAAAGAAATTAACACAATAAAAAGAAAGAAAATCTGATATATATATATAAGTTATGGTATGAGTCAGCTGTTATTTCGATGTCAGCTGATCAAGAGAGAAATAATTTATTTATCTATGCTGCCTACATACATCAAGTTGCTATCTCATACAGCATACTTATCAATCCGTAATCGGGCATATATAAATTACACATACATGGTATAATCAGAAAAAAAGAGATACAATAATAAGCTATAAAAAGAGATACAAAATATAATCAACATTTTTTTTCCCCCTACAGTTTTCTTTTACAATCAATTTCGGTCTGTGCAACAAATACAAATGTTTCAATTCATTCCTATTTTTCTTTCTCATTTCTGCTCCTACAATTTCACAATTTTGTAATTCATCCGATCAATAAATTCGCCCTCCGGAATTCACCCTCCTAGATCCTCTTCAGTGACCCGCTAAACAAATTCAATATTAGACGGCAATGTGAGATCAGACCATCATTCATATAAGTGATGTACCGAATACAATAAAGTCAATGTTTTTTGGGTAATGCATTGTAACCAACGATATTTTAAAACATTGATGTTTTTTGTAGTCCATGTCGGATTCAGTGTTTCAAAAATCACTTCTGACAGCCCGTAGAATGCGTGATCGTTGGAACAAACCTTATGTTATTCAAATCGATGTTCAAAAACATCGATGTATTTTGGGTAATGTATTGTAAGCAAAGATATTTTAAAACAGTGATGTTTCTTCGAGTCCATGTCCTATTGGTTGATTGAAAAAGCACTTCTGACTGGCCGTCAGTTGGAAAACATCGATGTTTTTTTATCGATGTCGCATCTCTAATAAGTGTTCACAATATATACATTTATTCTTACGTAGTTTTGATATTTCATTTTATATAAAAAATCTGGTCTTATTTATAATCTAAAAAACTTTCATGAGACTGGTTAATGTTGTTTAATTAATAAATTTAAATTTTAACCATTTTAGTCTCAAAACATTGAAAGAATAAAATATCTTTATAAGTCTGACGTTTCTGCCAATTTGGTCATCCTCAGAAACAATCTATTACAAAACAGCTTTTATTACATCTATGATCCTCAACAACTCAAAATAATTAACAATATTATTTATAATTTATTTTACCTTAAATAATTTAAAAACAACAAGTTCATGCAGGCTATTCTGCCCAGGTCAATTTAACAATTTTTCTATGAAACATTAAAACACTAAGTAAACATACATTTAGTTCTAAATTTGTATAAAATTAAGGTAAGATAAATTATAAATAATATTGTCAATTATTTTGAATTGTTGAGGATCATGGATGTAATAAAAGCTGTTTTGGAATAGATTGTCCCTGAGGATGAAAATAGATTGTCCCGAAACGTCAGACTTATAAAGATAATAAAATTTATTGAGACTAAAATGGATAAAATTCAAATTTATTTAATAAATAAAAAAAATACAGGATGTATTCATATTAATTTACAATTGTAAATAGCAATAAATGCATTTTAAAAAAATTTGTGGTGCATCATATAACTTTCGCTATTCACCTACTTTAAAGTTAAAATTAAAATTAATCCTTACTTTTTTGGTATAAATTAACAAATCTACTCCTACGAAACTATAATTTTGTGTTCCAAATTTTATTTTTACTTACCCACATAAGGAATATACAGTATTAGAACAGAAGCCGAGTTGAAAAAAAGTTATTTTACCCGATTTTGCTTTGTTTTTTACTTTAATGAAAAATAAATAGTTTTCATTAAAGTAAAAATAAAAATTTGGGCGAAATAACTGACTCTTGTTCTCTTTTAGGGCTCTAGGAACACATGGTGAATTTTTTTGGACGCAATCTAGGCAATATTTAAAAGTTTTGAATTCGATATTCAACGGGTCGAAATAACTACGAATTGCAAAATTTGTTGTGCGTTCGTATGTATGTATATGGAAGGCCAAGTTCAAAAAAGAAAAGACGTACGAAATGTAAAATCACGTATGTTAGATAGGCATGCCTGTAATGTACCATCAATTTTTCGATAAAACCGGCCATTGGGAAGTCGGTCACCTTTTTTAATCGATTTTTAGCCTTTTTTCTCAAAAACGACTTTAATGATTTGGATTAAAATCTGTTGATGATCTTTAATACCTTAGTCTCGTCCCTACTGAAATAATGCATTCTACCATACTATTTAAAAGTGAGTGTCGTCCTGACAAAAGTACGTTTCATTTTTATATATAAGAAGATGGTGAGGGTTACGATCAAAAAAAGAAAAAAAAAATAGTTTATTACTATTTTAATGTCCGACGTTTCGCCCCACTTTGCAGGGCTTCATTAGGACTGTACAAAGCGAAAGGTTGAACAGACCTCGATTTAAACAGTCCTGATGAAGCCCAAAAAGTGGGGCGAAACGTCAGACATTTTTAATCTTTTTTTTACTGCATCTTCTTATATATAAATTTTTACGGTCAACTATATATACATATATACGTTTCATTTTTTTGTTTGAAATAATTAATAAATAATAAGTAATTAATAACATTTTTATTAGTAATGAAAAATGGATAAATATAACGGGATTTGATAATTAAAATGAGAAGACAAAAGAAAAAATATTTTTAACAGCTGAAAAGCCATTTCTTGAAATAAGAGTTGTAATATAGATGTGATATGTACCGTTGTGCAGCTAAAGATATTTAACAAAGTAATATTTTTTTTTTAATATTTATTTATTGCTATTTACTACTGTACATTATATACATTTAGTAAATCTGATCTAAGGTAAATTGGAGTGTTACAGGCGTGTAGAGAAACTACCAATTGGTAGCACTCTAATGACATTTTACATTAGCTGGTCTCGTGGCCATCTTCTT
>NW_027109449.1:1138996-1143166 GCF_000696795.3 Halyomorpha halys
AATTGGTAGCACTCTAATGACATTTTACATTAGCTGGTCTCGTGGCCATCTTCTTTTCAGGCGCCTCGGAGGATTCTCAGGAATGGAAGAGGATGCAAGATTAGAAACTAGGGGTTTTGAGTGGTTATAGAGTTTATAATAGAAGGAGTGATATCTGGTTCGGGCTAGATCGTTTACATAAGGAACATTAAGGTCTTTACGTATGATTTTATTTGTGACAAAGTTAGGAGCATTGAGGATTTTACGAAGGATTTTGGATTGTAAGGATTGAATACAAGAGGAATTCGAGGGTTTAGTGGAGCCCCAAAGCTCAACTCCATGTTTCCAGATTGGCCTTATTACAGCCATGTAGATCAGTCTTTTGCAATGTGTTGTAAGTTTAGACTGTTTGTCTAGTAATTGCTGTCGAATAGTCAAAAGTAATATTTAACATAGAAAGTTGTTGATAGCAATTAAGAATGACGAAAAAGTCATAAATAAAAGGTCTGTACTAACACGAGTTTGACTAAAGTGGTGGGAACATGCGCAGTGCTTTTTTCCGATTTTCACGGGGTTGTTTACTATAGAGGTGCAAATATATATGTGTTGAAATACTCTTCTTTAGAGGGAGTGTTTGGTAGTTCCAAAATAGGATTTCCAGCAGTTCTCTATTTCTTCGTTATCCCTCGTAGGGGTGTAAAGCTATGATAAAGTAGCCTTGTTTTCATATGTAATTGCGTTATCAGTTTTGTTTTTGTTCAGAGTTTTTGAAATCCCCTCTGAGAGTGTAGGTATGTAAGGAATTGCGAAGTATCTTTTGCTGTTGGTTTCTTAGGATGTAGGTTGTATCAATATTAGTGTTTGTCTTGGAAATTCACCTTTACTTAGTTCTGGAACAAATCCTGAGTTAGGAGCAAAATATAACTCACTTAAATTGTAAATGTACGTAATATTTTTATTAAGTAATGTTTTAATCGTAATAGTTATTAATTATAATTTTTTTTCCTACGCCACAGGAAGTGGGCTATTGCGCCATTTTCCCTCTCGCAGTCCAATACAATTTTACTCTTCCTCTTAGTTGGTCCGCATCTCGCTCAACAACTTCTAGACCAACACACGTTAAAATATGGTCTCCATCCATGTCTCCCATCTTGTATAGAGGACATTTCGGGGAATCTATGATGCCAATTCGATGAAGGTGTTTTTGGACCAGATCATGTCCTGTTACTAGCCGAAAACAGGCCACTCTCTCAGCTCTGCTAAGATTGCCGGGAATTCGTTTATTCTTATGCAGTAAGCTCTCCCACTTCTTTCCTTCCGCTTGAACTTTGAGTCTAGCACTTTAATTATAATTATAAATTATACTATGTACATGTAGTGTTTCAATAATTAGTTGTAGAAAATCTAATTGTCTTATGCATTGATCCTCAAGATCCACAAATATATATATATCATTAACATAAAATAAAAGAGATATCTGGGCCATTCGTAGCTCAGAGGCTAGGCGCAGGTCTATCAGTCCGGGATCTGCGAGTTACATAACATAAAAATCAGTGAAGACTAAAATGACTTTATTCTAACATATTTACAAGAACTCCATGTTACTGTTACTCAGTCTCTATCTTCTTACTTCTAACTTAGCTATCTAGTCTAGGAAATATATATGAACACTTGAGAAGAGGGGGTAGGAAGAATAGTGAAATAGGAGAAGGGGTTTTGACCAATCGGATAATTTTAGGAGACTAGGTGGGGCCTAGAGAGCCTATGAAATTTAGTAGTAAATATCTGGGAGAGGGAAAAGGCGTGACTAGAAGCAGGGTGTGAGGCTTCCAAGAAATTGGAAACTAACTTTCATGTGTTAAACATAAAATAGTTAGACTGATGCAAGTCCATTGTGAGATGACAGCATGTACCTGCCTAAGTGTCAGCCCTTCCTATTGATATAGGATACTAAGGGCTTGAAAGGGCTGTTAGAAGGGTCTCAAGGGCCTTCTGGGAACCTAGTAGTTTTTATTGTGTTTCTTTACTATAAAATTGTAAGGAAATATGAACATATGGAACCATACGTCTAAAGTGACTGAACCTATAGTTGGGCAAGGGGCAATTGTTTAAATTTATAATACCGGTTCCTTAACTTGCGAGCTGCGCAGGTCTATCAGTCAGGGATCTGCGGGCGGTGGAGGTTAGAATCCGTCCTGAGGCATTGACTTTTTTCATTAAGTGGCGGTCCCACTGAATGAAAAACTTGACCCCTACCATGGTTAGTACAGGTTGGTCATCTGTAGATAACAAAGCATCCACCTTCACTGTGGATAGCCTTTAAAAAAATGTTATATATAGGCCTTTAGATACGGACAGCAAATTTCTATTTTTCTTTTTTCTTTGCAAGAATTAGAATTATGTAGCCCTTCTTCGAAAAGTTATATCATGATATAAACATTAGATTGCTTGTCAGCTACATTTAACTAAAAATAAAGAAACATACTCAATCCGATATTTTAGATTTTCCTTCTGAAATAAATTCCAAAATAACCAAATTACATGCCTAGATAAACGGAGTCGAGTTAACCAAGCGTAGAATATTCCCTTTGTAAATAAGATGAAAAGATAAATATTTAGGCCAAGAGATGAAAAAGAAAGTTGAGTAAAGGATAAAAAAGAGGGAAAACAAACCATTGTGCGTGTCCTCCTTTAATCTTTGAGAACTTTAAAAACAGCCCAATTACTGAAATCAAAGGGTAGGCATGATGATCAGATGTCATTCATTTTTAGAGCCATCTATTACTTTGAAATTCCTACGGTATTCAGCTCATACGAATAATTATTTACAGACTTCATTATTTGTGAGTGCTTTTCAAAATTATTATCAATTCACGTTCAGTACAGTATTAAAAATGAGGCTGGAAAATAAACCAGTAAAGAGTTCTCTACTGGGTACCAATGAGATCGTCATGGTTAAAAAAATAACAACAATTAGAATACCTTGGTACAAATCATCACCATTCTGAAAATTTGAATGAAATCGGACTGAAGGTTCGTACAACTATGTCTGAATATAAATTTGATGAAGATAAAATAAAGTGTTAGCATTACATATATACATAGGCACGTGACGGCTGTACGGGTTGGTGTGCAGGTTCCAGTGTGCTCGGTTCGGAACGTTGTGGATTCGATTCCCATCTAGGGTAATTAACATTCATTTTCGGCGGTGCCGAAGAATGAATCTTGACATAACCACCTTGGTTAGTACGCGGCGGCAACTTAGGTAGCCGTCAGGAGTTAGCAAAAAGGACCACTAGGCCCACTCGCCAGACTTGTTCCCCCCCCCCCCCAACCAAATACCATTACCAGTACCAGTACATATATACATAGTTATACCATAGATAATGATAGAAAAAAATGTATTTTTTGTAATTGGAACTCATAATGAAACACATTTATTCTACTTTCTCTTACTGATATATAGAATACTGTAGGGAGGGGGGGGGGAGAAAGGATGAATGGTCAAAAGGAGAATTTGAACTTAAGTAAACTGTTTTATTTTTTTTTTCTGTCATAATTTTCTTTTGGAATATATAATAAAACTTTGCATTAGGAAATAAGTTTTTAACACTAGATTTTTTAAAACGAAGTACAGGGTGTCTCTCCGTATTCTTTATTACCTGAGAAGGTTACAGAAGATTTATAACACCTTACTTATAAATAAAACCTTCCTTATCCACAAAAAAAATAAATAAAAACGAGATAAAACCACATAATTAAATGATAAGAGGGCAAACATTGAGAGTAGTGCTCTTAGATTAATCTGATTAGAAGGGGAAAGTGGCAATCAGGGAAATTAGCTTAAAACTTGAGTTCTCTCGCTTTTAAAGTTATACCATCTCCAGTCCGGTCCGGCTCCCTTTTAAGTACTAATGCAAAGTCCGCTAAGTCCGTTCGGTTTCGAGCTCAAAGTGAATCGGCTAATCCTCTTAGCATTACTAAAATTTAAAATTGATTCATTGCAACTTTTCCAGGAAGCAAAGTTTTAGTTGAAGTAAAATTCCAGTTGTTAAGTTGAAGGTAAAATTTTGTTTCTTAATCAAGAAGTAATATAGCAATATTTGACTGAGAAACGGCACAAATAATTTAAAAAATTGATTTATACATACACAGATCATTACCCTAGTAAGAAAAAAAAATATAATATAT
>NW_027109449.1:1143261-1144063 GCF_000696795.3 Halyomorpha halys
TATATAAGTACAAGACAGAAACCGAAAATTAACATGAAATAATTCTATGTTATTGAAGAGAAATAACACTATCTGCCCCAATTTATGGACATTAAGTATTAGTGTTCAACTATTCATACATACAATATACTTAGAAGTAGAAGAAAAGAAAGAAAATTAAAACAATAATGGGAAAGAAATATATAAATAAAAGATAATACTATCATGATTTGTATAAATAAAAATTTGAATCCATATCAAAGGTATTATAAAATATAACTAATCACATAATAAAAATTAATTAAAATAACTTATAAACAAGATAATGATAATTAAATTTAGGTACCAATAAAATAAAAACACATTCTATACCACACAGAATACCAGGGAGCCTTCAGGAACGGAAGATGTTGCCAGGAACAGATTCTAAGCCCTTAATTACTAATAAAATATTATATGGTGAGACCCACAAACCCCTACATCTCCTTTGTCGACTTCAGGAAAGCCTATGACTCGGTAGACAGGGTAACCTTGCTAAGAATACTAAGTGAATATGGAGTAAACCAAAATACAACAAACCTGATAAAATTAACACTATTTAACACAAAATCGAAAGTAAAATTCCAGGGACTAATCAGCAAATCATTCCAGGTAAAAACAGGACTAAGACAGGGGAGCATTGCTAAGAATACTAAGTGAATATAGAGTAAACCAAAATACAATAAACCTTTTTTTTTTTTTTTTTTTTTTTCCGAACCCTCTAAAACAGAAATAAAATGTGAGTTAGTAGTGCATTACTGTGTAGAAAGAAAAAGTAATTCGT
>NW_027109449.1:1146638-1150637 GCF_000696795.3 Halyomorpha halys
GATGGAGCTATGAGGTGATGTTAATAGGGTTTTTGGGACCTTTCCTGCCCTGCCACCACAATAAACCTGATAAAATTAACACTATTTAACACAAAATCCAAAGTAAAATTCCAGGGACTAATCAGCAAATCATTCCAGGTAAAAGCAGGACTAAGACAGGGAAACGGCCTGTCACAATACTATTTAACATAGTACTCGATAAAATCAAGAGAGAGTTCTGGAAAATAAATAACGCAGGAGCCATATTAGGGACCAAGAAAAAACACATAAAAGTGAGCTTCCTAGCCTTTCCAGATGATTTAGCCCCCCCCCCCCCCTAGCGGAAAACAGAGGAAGAGGCAATTATTCAGATAACTACCCTGAAAGAAATAGTGGAAAAAGCAGGCCTACAAGGCTCCTACGAAAATACAGAATTTATGACGACGGAAACAAACTACGGCAAAAAAGTAAAAGAGACGAAATATGGACGGATAAGAGTGACAAAAAAACTTAAATTTCTGGAAGAGATAGTATGCAATAACGGTTTGGAGAAGGAGAGCATAAAGTAGAAAATCATCAAGTTGGAAAGGCTAAGCTTCGCAACAGGCAATATTTACAATAAAAAAAACCCATCTTCTAACGAAAAAATAAGACATTACAGAACGGTCATAAAACCAGTAATTTTATACCGAATGGAGATAATATGTCTCCCTAGCCTGGAAAAATTACTGAAAATAGAGAGAACGATCCTGAAGAGAATATATGGGCCCAAGAAAACATAGGAAGGCTACAGGTTAAGACCCAACCAGGAAATCTACAGAGAGATAAATGACCTGGAAACCGAAATAAGAATCAGAAGACTGAGATTCTACGAACACATGATGAGAATGGACCAAAGCAGATTAAACAATAAACTCTTGACAGAATCTTTGAATATAAGAGCGTAGGAGGATATGTGAAGCAAATGCGAGAGCTAACAAAGAAATTGAAAATAACAGATAAGAACTGCCTAGACAGAGAACTGTACGGAAAAAATTTTAAATAAATAAATGTTCTTTCGGAAAATAAAGAAAAATGGAAGGGTACTGCGTGGTCGGAAGAAATGAGAGGCACGCAGAAATGATGAGAAGATGCTGGAAGAGAAGAAGAGAAAAAATGAGAAGGAAAAAGTGATGATATTCGCGTAGTCTTGAAAGGCCTTTCCGTGAAAAAAAAAAACATACATTCTCACCAGTAACAATATTTACATTCTGCATGGGAACTCCAAGCCAAGCCTTGTCACCCCCGTGTGGAAGGCAATGGTGGGCTCCAAGAGATCTCGCTTCTCTCTCCGAAAAAAAAAATAATTTAGAAAAGAAAAATGAAGTTCGATAATTATTATGTTATGCAAAAAAAGTAAATAAAAAAGATAATACTTCATATTAATCTAGAATTTTATTTGGGCAACTTTTCAGCATAAATAAACTTTCAGGAAATGATACTTTATATCATTCATTTTGTAAATTATATTTTCTAGAAAACATCTCTACAATGTACAATTAACCAGTTTGTAATATCAGCCAGGTCTTATCCTCTTTGAAATATTCTGACAAGGCATAGATGCCAAATTTTAAAAATACCTTTTTTCTACCTTAAAAAAATAAAATAAAACTACCTTTTTACCTTTCTCTTAGGCGCCTCTAAATTTGTTTATTTGAAATTATTAACTTGTAAACAAAATTGGAAACTCAATAAAGGAGAAAAAACAAAATAGTATAGAATATTGAATGAATATTTCCTGAAAAAAGAGTGTAAAAAAAAAAATTAAATTTACAATATTATAATATTTCCGTTCTTTCATGATTTTTAAGACTACATTAAATTTTTACCATAAACTACTTTTAAGTAAAAGGATTGAAATAATTTTAAAAAATATAAACTTGAAACCTCTCTGTTTAAAATAGCATCCAACACATCAAATAAGTTAGAGAATAAAATAACCTAAAAGGTCATTACGAAAAATGTTACATTTTTTATAATTAAGGTAAATGAAATGAAAAAACAAATAAAAATAAATATGAAGTAGAACAATCCTAACAATTCATGATGATGACACCTACAAATATCACATACATTAACTCAAGTTATAGTACTCAAACCCTCACTCACTATATTCCTTTTTGAAAATGAAATAAAGTTTTAGATAAAAACAATACAAATACAAATAAAAACTACACTCGCTCTGTAAAATATAAACATATATGTCAAATAGAGGCTTTTGAAAAAATAACAATTAATTTTACTATCTGTACATTGTGACACTTATTTTTTTCTGATATGATTCAAAAATACCAATATAAAAAGTAATGTGTTTTTTCATAAAATATTAATGTCGATTTTGAATATACTATAATTTTACATAAAGAAAAGAATATATTCAAAAGAAAAGGAAGAGTCCATTTACAAATCAGAAAACATTAATTATACAGTGAATTTTAAAACAGATACAAGGAATCTGAGATTTTAAGTAAAATTAATTTATGAAAAATATGGGATAAAATTTAAGTAGATAAAATAATTATAATTAACCTTGATATGAATTGTAATAACAGGATAATATTACATGAATAAATGAAATTGGATAATTATAGTAGAGAAGGTTAACTGCGATTAAAAATGTTTAATTTAAATTTAAATTTAATATGTTGAATTGAAAAAATAGGTGATTAGACATAAGCTATAGTTTTCTTATTAATAAAATAATATGATTCCCCAATGTTTAAATGTACATAGGGTAATTGTGAACTGAAATTAATGACCTGGACAGAATAGCCTGTATAAAGGTTTTTTAAATTGATATGGTTCTAAAATTGTATTAAGGTATGATAATTTATTAATAAGATTGTTATTTATTTAAAATTGTTAAAAACTGTATGTATAATTAAAGCTATTTGTGATAAATTATTCTTGAGGATGGCCGAATTGGCCGAATCGTCTAGATATAAATTAATAAATAAAATATAAATTGTTTTGAGACTAAAATTGGATAACCTTTATTTATTTAAATAATAAAAACCAGTACTAAGATTAAAGATTACTAAGTGTAAAGATTATTTATAAAAATTGAGGTTAAGTTAAAATTACCACAATCGTAAGGATTTTCTCTTAACCGCATAAATGATGAGTTTAATAATAATTATATTTCATCACCCTCACAATAAACCAAAACGTTTGCTAATTTTAAAGGAAGAAAAGTATGCAATCTGTGGTGCCATCAGATAACAATCTTAATAAGGTGATGGCCAAAAAATTATCAGGATCTGATATTTATGTACAGTTAATGAATATTAGAACGTTGAAAAGGTTGGAGTTTTACCGTTTTCACTTTTTAAAATGGCCTGATTTCGGAGCAAACTCTGGCCATCATGAAGTAATTGGATCTTTCATTGAGCAGCCCGGAACAGATGCATAATTCAATGTTTATCGAGACTTTTATCATCATTAGAAAATCCACTTGCATAAAAAAATATTTTTTTCTCAGTCTCAACCTTGCTCTATCTCCGGTTAAATTCCTATTATAAAAACAATAGTTAAATAAACAAACGATCCCAAATAATCAGTCTACTACAAATAATGTTTCGTCAGTATAAATGTATCTTGAACAAATAACAATATGAAATATATGAAGAAATTTTATGGAACATATTGACAGCTACTTATATATTTACAACTCTAAGCAAAAATAAGTAGAAAAAGTTCATAGGCTCTGTAGGAGTTATTTTTGTAGAATTTATTCTCGATCGATGTTGGCTATGGGCCAAACCTATCGGCTCTCCCATAAATCCGTAAATTGGTCCCAATATTCTTGAGTGGAAGGGTAAGAGCTAACCGACACATCTTTCAAATATATTTTTCCCTGATAAGAAGACATGTCGGCGAATCTTTACTAAATTTACCATTTTTTTATTTTGCAATAACATATGAAACGATTTAATAATTTGATTTATGAAAATTTATATATATAAGTTTAAGAAATAGAAA
>NW_027109449.1:1150687-1156185 GCF_000696795.3 Halyomorpha halys
TCTTTTAGTAAAACTTTATTTATTTATGTTGGATCGTAATTAAAACCATCAGTTTTAAAATTATATGCCTGTATGACATATACATGATTATTTGATATAATGAAAGTAAATTATTAAATCAGAAATAATTTGAGTTAAAACTTATTGAGAATGAAAATTTCATGAATTTTTTCATGAAAAAACAAAAAAATATTTTTCAAAACTTTGTTAAGCATACAAGCCTACAAGCCGACAAGCCTAAAGTTTGTAATTTACACAATTTTGATCCTTTTTTTTCACACAACTTTTATTCTTTAAAATTTTCCAACGTTTCGGCCCTCAGGGCATTCTCAGGGATACAACCTTCAAAAAGTTTTTTGTTTTATATAACAAATACATTATTTCCTTCAACTACACACTGATTTCTTTTGCCATACCCTCAATATTGAAGTCATTGCTTTTTTAAAAACCCAAAAATTGCAGGTTAATTTCCCTTGTCACATCTTTAAAATAAGTTATTCTTTTTTCAAAACTTTTTTTTTACATAACTGTTGAAGGTAGGTTATATTTTTAAGTTGTAAATATGAATGAAAGAGGGGAACAGTTTTGTAAAGAAGTTTTAAATCTAGAATATCAATTTTTTTAAAAAAAGTTATGTAAGTAAGAAATCTGTTTAAAAACAAAATTTTATGAAGTGATTATGATATTATTTTAATGATTAGCTTATTTTAAAGATGTGACAAGGGCAATTAGCCTGCAATTTTTTAAAAAAGCAATGACATCGATATTGAAGGTATGACCAAAGAAATCAGTTTGTAGTTGAAGGAAATAATGTAGTTGTTATATAAAAACAAAAAACTTTTTGTAGGTTGTATCCTTGAGAATGGCCTGAGGAACGAAACATTGGAGAATTTTAAAGAATAAAAGTTGAGAGAAAAAAAGGATCAAAATTGTGTAAATTGATAATATATTTCATATGTAAATAATTATGATCAACGAAAGGCAGGCAAGGTAAAGGATTTTTGGTGAGTGGGAACTGTTCAAAATTAGAAGCTTTAATTTTAGTAACATTTCAGCATAGAAGATAGGAGGCAATTTATAAAGTTTAATTATAAGATAATATTTGTTCACCAAAATATTGAAACAGTTATCGGTATTAAGATCACGGTAAAGATGTTTTTTAAAAAAGTCATCATTAGTTGGCCTGTCTATGTTTATAGGCACAATTAAAAATAAGATTAAATGAGATAGTTGAAAAACACTAAAAATGACAGCACTGGAACGGCAAAGTATCTCCGAAAAGCACTATGAAAACAAAAAAAAAAAACCTGTAAATTGAAAAAGTACCGAGACATAGATTTGAAGAGGGAAATTATAGTTCAAAATACATTAATAACGCTAAAGAGAGAAATGCTTTATTAAGCCATGCTGTAAAATTACATTAGGATGCTACAATACACAGCATACGAATCAATTCATGATCGGACATATATACAATACATATATTCACATGATAAAACAATAATTTTTTCCCCTTCTTTTTTCCTTCACAATCGATACAAGTCTACAAGTATAAATACTACAAATTCTAAATACAAATATTTTATTTTATTTCATTTTTTTTCTTTCATTATCAATTAAAGAATTTCATTACATAATAATTTTATTTTATTAACTTGACAATTTTATTCTCCCTCTATCATTCTCTCTGACCTCCCCTGTCCAGTGATCCGCTATCCACGTTCGATCCGTTAAATAAATTAAATAACTTTATCATGCGAAGTCGAACCAAACTCACCGCAGTAGATCAGTTTATACAAAGAATATATAAATTTTGTAAAAAATAAATATATAGATTTGGGAAAAAACAAAACAAAAAGTTAGTTAAAACATGGATTATTACCAAATATTCCATATTTAAATTCTGTCGTTCCATGATATTAATAATTACAAAATAACATATGAATACAAAGATTATGAACATAAGTTATGGGGATATCATAAACAAAATAAATATTTTTCATATTACATGGTTAAAAAAATTACAAACTAAAATACAAGTAAAGGTAATAGATAAATATTAGTAAATAATAAAGGAGAGGGATTAAAGAAATTTAGTTAAAAAGAGAATAGCCCATGGTCTAGATACGTTCCCAAGTAAAAGTAGAAAAAACATAAATATCATTATATGGATATAATAAAATATTGTTAAAAAAACTACAGAAAAGGTATTTATAACAAATAAATAAAATTGTTAAATATTAAAAAAATATACGAGGAGAAGATGATTGAGGGGTGCAATCGAAATATAACACAAATAAGTTAAAGTAACTTATTTAATCGTTCCAACATTTCGGCCAGAATTTCTAGCCTTCATCAGAGCTAAGAACAAAAAGAAGATAACAACCAATGGATACAGAAAATAAAAAAGGAAATATAAACAGAATGACATAAAGTAAATAATTGTACAAAATAGAATTAATAAAATTAAAGTAATGAAAGAAGTAGAAAATAAAATGTATACACAGGTAATTGAATAATTAGATAAAATAACATAATTAAGGAAATAAAATAAAAAATTGAAGTCATTTAATGCAAAGAAATATAAATATTTTAGATTATTAATATTTTAAAAATTAAAAATATGGTAAGAAAAAATAGAATTGAGAGAATGAAAATATATGTATACATGTGAAACATATGTAATATAACCATAATATTACCAAAATTATATGTTACATTACATATATATAATACAATATTACCTTAATGTAATCATAATAATTTATTAATCTAATATTATTGTTACATATATTTTCTTTCTCTCAATTTTATTTTGTCTTTCTATATTTTTTAAATTAATATACTAAAATATTCATATTCCTTTGGATTATCTAACTTCAAATTATTATGTTATTTAACCTCCTTATTCAATTGCCTATATATACATTTTATTTTCCACTTCTTTCATCACTTTAATTTTATTAATTCCATTCTCTACAATTATTTACTTTATGTCATTCTGTTTATATTTTATTTTTTATTTTCTGTACTCATTGGTTGTTATCTTGTTCTGTTCTTAGCACTGATTAAGGCTAGAAATTCCGGCCGAAACGTTGGCAAGATTAAATTAAACACAAGTTACTTTAAGTTATTTGTGTTATATTTTTACCGCACCCCCTAACCATCTTCTCGTGTCATCCACGGTCAACTATTCCTCATGATTATAAAATAAATAAAATGAATAAATAAAATAAAAATGTATAAATTATACTTAATGTAACCATGGAAATATAGGAAGGATTCTGAAACGTCAAAGAAAAATGAATAAGAAATAAAAACTATCAAAAAGAAGTATTAGTTTCATAAGTATTACAATAGTTATGTACTTTCAGTATTTAAAAAAAAATCACAATTACCCTTCGTCGTAAACTGAAGACCTCTTGCCCTACAGTATCCTTTACTAATACCACTCTTATTCCTGTCGAACAGATCCGTTACTTAGGACAACATCTGGACAAACGACTGACATGGAATCCTCAGAAGAAACTAAAAAGACATAAAACTGCTTGTCGATTCCCACTATTACAACATTTACTAGACAAACGGTCTAAATTGCCAATTCATTAAAAAAGACTAATCTACATGACTATTATAAGTCCTATCTGAACATACGGAGATGAGCTTTGGGGCTCCACTAAACCATCAAATTTCTCCCGAATCCAATTCTTACAGTCCAAAATCCATAATGCTCCTTACTTTGTCACAAATCAAGTCATCCATCAGGACCTCAATGTTCCATATGTTGCCTATTTGGCCAGAACCAGATACCATTCCTTCCATGATAAACTTCTCAACCACCCAAATCCACTTTTTTCTAACCTGGCTTCTCCTTCATTGCCTAATAATCCTCCTAGGCGTCTGAAAAGAAGATGGCCTCGAGATCTTTTCCCCCTAGAAATGTTATTGTAGTTCTATCAGTGGGTAGATTCTCCACATGTTTGTATCATGTCACTATGTCACATACAGCAAATTTACTTGTTTTATATATGTGTATACAGTTGTAAATAACAATAAATAAATTATTTTAAAAAAATCATTTAAAAAAATACGCACTTATTTACTTCATATCAAAGAACGATTTGAATCACACAAACCACTAAGTTGTTTTCCAATTCTGCGCAGTATTTAGTCTGGAAAAGAAAAATGGCCACATCCGTTTTGTAGATTTACATTCTGTTTGGAATAAAGTAAGTAAACACAGCCTGCCTCCAAATAGCCCATAAATTATGTCGGCATCATCTGCGGTATGCAATATACTTTAATGATATTGAATACTGAATGTGCAGCTTTTAAACTTTTATAGCATTTTTTTTTTTAAATAAAGTTTAAAAATTTTAGTACTAGGTGGGGATTTAGATGATAATCGGATTTCTTAAGAGTATAAACATTTAGTTGTATTTATTGATTCTGCATTTGAACATCAATCCTACAAATTACCTATTTATCTGACACTGGCAAAACCTAGAAAAATTAATTTTTCCTAACGCCACCATTCAATCATATAATATTATTTCGGGCCACTAATACAGTTATCCCTTCTGCATTCGAGCTCGAAGTATGCGTAATGCACCAGTGACGGCCTAAGTAACTGGCTTTTAAGGAATTAACCTTAGGAAAGAAAAGAGCTTAAATAATTTCTTAAAGTGGCATTAAAGAGAGAACATATAAAACAACAACACATAAAATAATTATATTGAACTTATATATTGTTCAGGCCATAGCCTTAACCTAAAAGATTCTACGTGCAAATGGGGTACCCTTATATTTGAGTAACAAAGGGATCTAGGAAAATAGGGGCAACCACCCTGGTAGGGAAAATCCCTTGAAGTTAAAACCTGAGGATGCAACCAGGAATCGACTCCACTCTATTACAAGCCCTAGAAGAGAGATTTCAAACTAAACAGGGCGAGTATGGCAATGGAGGCCGCTACATCTCAACAGGAGCAAGAACCGGTGACCCATCACTATCATCATATCTTCTCACCAAACTAACTATATTATATAATTTTTTGGCTTACTCGTTTATCTATCAGTTACTTTATTTATATTTTCCTTTAATACATTACTTTATTTTATCTATCATTTTTTGTGATCGTAAAACCCAGAAAAAGCAGAACCAGCCTATTTCATACTGGCTGGCAGTATTTTTTAAGTTCAATTCTGAATATATGCCTATGTATTATATAAGAAATACACTGTTAGATTATAAGAAATCATATAAACTTATCTGAGGGAATGTTATATTCTAAATTAATTTCTAAAAATGTTAAAAACTTTTAATTTATATTATTCTTTTTTTTAATTTTATTTATTTATTGATATTTACAACTGTATAAAAAAATACAACCAGTAAATTTGATCATAATGACATAATTATATGATACAGGATGTAGAGAAACTACCCAGTAGTAGAACTCTAAAAACAGTTTACAATATAAGGTCACGAGGCCATCTTC
>NW_027109449.1:1156321-1158445 GCF_000696795.3 Halyomorpha halys
TTAGTAACAAAATAAGGAGCATTGAGGATTTTACGAAGGTTTTTGGATTGTAAAGATTGAATACGAGAGGAATTCGAAGGTTTAGTGGAGCCCCAAAGCTTAACTCCGTATGCCCAAATGGGCCTTATTATTATCATGTAGATCAGTCTTTTGTAATGAGTTGGAAGTTTAGACCGTTTGTCTAGTAAATGCTGGAATAGTCGGAATCTGCGTGCAGTTTCCTGTCTTTTCAGTCTTGTTTGAGGATTCCAGGTTAGTCGTTTGTCAAGATGTAGTCCAAGATAACGAATCTGTTCTACAGGGGTAAGAGCCACATTATTAAAGTATACTGTAGGGCAGTCGGCAGGTTTACGACGAAGAGTAAATGTGATTTGTTGGGATTTATTTTTATCCTCCAATTTCGACACCATTGTTCGAGGATTGTGATATGGGACTGAAGAGTTTGGGGTGCAATAAAAGGGTGTGATGTGTGAGTACACATGTGTCATCAGCATACGTGGTAAGGATAGTGTTAGGAGTTGTTGGGATGTCAGCAAGTTATATTATAAAATAATAATCAAATATAGTGTGAGGTACTCGGGAAGATGTAGGTTTTCAAAAGGAGGAAGGTATGATTTTTATATGAAATATGCCTTTTCAGGGCAAAGTAGAAAAGGTTCACACAATTTTATATATAGCCTGGTTCTGAATGAGGTGAATATCTTTTTCTGTCCTGAAAATTTTAATTATTAAATTATATTATTCAATAATAGTTGGTTCGAACTTAGTGCATGAATGTGCTTGAACGTACATGTTTTGTAATAAGTTGCATTAGTTTATGTAATTATTCAAATACATAAATTTAGTACATAGTTAATGTGTAATGGTTTAAAATATATTGTAAGTCTTATTACATTTCTTGTTTCGTAAAAAAATACTGTCAACATACCATTTACATATTTCAATTATGATATGTTTGTTATTTCTCATATCATCCATATTAATCATTTAAAAAAAAGTAGAATTACATGAAATTTGTTATATAGAGGTTAATAAATAGGTTTCTGAAACTCACTGTAACAAAATTTTATATTTTCACAGGGCTTAAATAAGAAAATAAAAACTGAAAGCGTACAGACTAAATAATTTGCTATTAACCTTTAATATTTTTACTCTTAAAGTTTTAATCGTAAAGTGGACAACCAAGGAAAGATATTAAACGAGCAGGTTCCAATGAACTTATAATAGTGAAATATCTATGTTTTGAGTGCTGGCAGATATATGTGCGTCTTACGGGTTTAGAGATATATTTTCTTCAAAAATCCAACATTTTATATAAAAACTAGAAATTAACATTTTGCAAGTTGTAAGTAAATTTGTAAGTACAGAGATAAAATCATTAACTATTTTACTAATTAGCTCTAATCCGAGTGCGGACAGACATATTTACGTCTTATGGTTTTTGAAATAAATTTTTTCATTAATCAAACTTATTGTCCAAACAACTATAAATCAATTTATTTTATCAAATATCATGAAAACTACAATTCCTACAAAGGTAAATGTCATAAACAACTTTATAGTACATTAGACTAGCTTTAATTTGATTGTTTATAGACATCTGTACGTCAGATAGTTCCTGAGATATAGATTTCTAAAAATAAATTAACTAACTACTCATATTTCAGTATATTTTTATGAAATGTTGCTTTTTAAAAGGCTATACCTCGAGAACTATTAAACGTAAATTGCTTTAATATTTCAGCAAATTTACTCTTCTTTAAATAATATTGTTTTAGATTTTCTAGTTTTGTTGGTAGTTTTTAAGATATATTAATGAAAAATTAAAAATTTTTTTAAGGTTTTGAAACAGCCGCCATTTTTTATTCCTCCTACCTATACTTGGCAGACTCATCAGTTTTTACTAGTAATTATACATAGTTTTCATTAAAGTAATCCAAAATAGGGGTAATATATCTGCCTTTTTTTTCTTCCGGGCTCTTGTACTATAGAAAGTTGATATGATTTCTGAGTAATAATTTAAGGTCTAAAAACGAGAGTTATTGATTTGTGAGATAACTTTACTAACTTCCATGGTCCAGCCATTTAATATTT
Source organism: Halyomorpha halys (assembly GCF_000696795.3). NCBI lineage: Eukaryota > Metazoa > Arthropoda > Insecta > Hemiptera > Pentatomidae > Halyomorpha > Halyomorpha halys. Next base: position 1,158,416 of record NW_027109449.1, read on the forward strand.
TTTTATTGTTGTTCTTTTCGTAAGTACTTA
>NW_027109449.1:1158530-1162217 GCF_000696795.3 Halyomorpha halys
TGGCTACTATCAATCTCAAAGTAAATTAATTTTCAACATCTTCATTTATTACTTGCGGAGAAATAACGACTTACTCATTGATGATGTCAGAAACTCACGAAGCAAGTTAAGATATGGACAATTCAAGCGTCAAAAGCCTTAGCGAAGAAAACTGTTCACGAGACCCGTAAAAGAGTTTAGGAAAATAACATTTGACAATGTTAATCAGATAAAAGATAATGCGCTAGTAGTTTTTCCTAAGACATATTAACACACATTGAATTCTTAAAAGTATAGCGATTGTTGGTTCTGCATAAAAATATAGGATTGTTCGTTGTATAAATACATCAAAATGACACTCGGGCAGCCTGCTTCAGAGTTGAAGGATATAGAAGTGCTTTTTTTTTTTTTCAATTTATGTATTGTTATTTAACTATGTGACGTCTATTAGAACTCAAATTATAGCTAATTTGATATACTATAAAGTAGTTTATTACCTTTGTCTTCGTATGAATAGTAGTTTTTATACTTGCTAAAATGTTTTGATTTATAATGTTCGGACAATAAGTTTGATTTATGTAAAACTTTATTTCAGAAACTATAAGACATACAGATGTATGCCAGCACTTGAATTAAAGCTAGTTAAAGTTATTATAAAGTAGTTATAACGATTATCATTGTAGGAGTAGGTTTTATGATATTTGACAAAGTAAATTCACAAAATGTTAATTTCTAGTTGTTCGGATAAAATGTTTGTTTTTTAAAAAAATCCATCTCAGGAACCATTAGGCGTACATATTTCTGCTAACACTCAAAATAAAGGAAATTTAAATTACTATAATATACTTTATGACACATTTCATCGTAGGGGTAGTGTTTTATTACGATATTCACATATGATTATAAATTTAGCACATGAAAATTTGTCTCAACTACTATTAATCAATTTATTTTAGAAAATATTATGAAAACTACTACTCCTACAGAGATAAACTACATTATAGTCCATTAAATTAGCTTTCATTTGAGTGCTAATAAACATCTGTACGTCAAATGATTTTTAAGATATAAATTTCTCAAAATCAATTAACTAACTACTGATCTTTTAGTACGTCCCATACAATATTTTTATGAAATGTTGCTTTTTAAAAAGCTATATCTCGAGAACTATTGAACATAAATAGCTCTATCAGAGCTCATATTTTAGCGAATTTACTCTACTTGAAATGACGTCCTCTTAGATTTTCTAGTGTTGTTGGTAGTTTTAAAGATATTGAGCTCCGAATGAAAAAATAATTTTTTTTAACGTTTCATATCACCTACCTTTTTTAATTTCTCCTGCCTATAGTTGGCAGACATCAATTTTGTCTAATAATTATACCTAGTTTTCAATTAATTAATCAAAAATTCGGGTGAAATAACTGCCTTCTTTGTCCTCTTGGGCTCCTGTACTATAAAAGGCCACGTTTCGCATCCGTAAAAAGACGGTGAACCGTCCGTAGCTCAGATGGTTAGGCAGAGGTCTATCATTCTGAATTGTGCAGGCGGCACCGGTTCGTATCCAGCCTGAGGCGTTGAATTTTTTTCATTAACTGGCGGTCTCTTGACAATGAACATAACTTGATTATTAATAATAATAATAACTAATTTTTTAAAAATTGTATTGCAATATATGTAACTAGATTAGGTTTGGACTCATTTACCAAAATAAAATTCAATACTGTTGTGCATAACCTAAATTTTGATTAACATAATTCTAACAGCATGAATGTCTCACTTGACAATCAATCCTTCTGCGAAATATATCATGTGTTTCATAGTAAGATAATACTCAAAGAAAAATATAATTTATTTTTCCAACCTCATTTTTCAGTCTGAGTTCCTCAAGGCAGTATTATAGGTGCTGTCCTCTTGTCCTCATTTCCACACTGTTGTAATTGAGCATGATATCAGAGTATGTTATGTCTATTAAACACCTGAACGTTAATCAGAGAAAAAAACAAAACAGAACTTTTCGAAGCTGGCGATAGCAAGTCTATTGAATAAATAATTGGTTTAAACTGGGTTCCAATTATAGCATCAAGTTAAGGTAAGATCGGAAGAGGGCGCACAGTTAAATAGAACCCGGTAGTTGAGACTGATTCATTGCCGTAACATTTTCTCCCGAAACTGTTGAAAGTTTAATTCCGGCCCTAATCGCCGTTCCGCCATTATCGCCGAGGTAGATTTAATGTAAAACTCTTGTACTCGTTAAGTGTGACGTGTTTAAACCACTTAAGCGAAATTTCGAGCGGTTTTTTTATCGTTAATTTTTTTTTTCCTTAAAGCTTTATTAACGAGTCGAAAAACAAATGAGGTTTACTTATTTATGTTTATACAATGAATTTTTTATATTTAAATATATAGAATACGTATGGTCATAACTTTTCAGTTTGTAGGACTTATAAATATCTTGGAGGACTAGTCACCGAACAAAATGAACAAGGAGATAGAGGCTAGAATAGCAACAGCAAATCGCTGCTCTTTTACAATTCATAAAGTTTTGAAATTCAAAAATCTTTCTTGGAGCGCTAAGGTCATCGTTTACAAGACTATTATTCGCCCAACAGTTAGCTATGGGAGTGTGACATGAGTCCTGAAACAGAAGATGAAGAAACAACTTTGCACCTTTCAGGAAAGAAAGATACTCAGAAAATATATGGACCAGTCCACTCCGATATAGAGTGGAAAATTAGAAAAAATGAAGATTTAAGAGAATTTTATGGTTAGCCATGTGGAGCGTATGAAGGAGGATCGTCTGCTAGAAAGCTGCTTCTTGAAAAGCCAGGTGGTACCCGAAAGCGAGGATGTCCTAGAATCAGATGGTTGGACGATGTTGAGGCAGACCTGTGCCAACATGGGGTCAGAGAAGATGGAGAGCGGTTATGCCCTTAGACTAGCCTAGCATGCAATCTGCCATTAGGCCATGCCCTTCAAGGGCAGTAGCGCCCTATAGTATAATATAGTATAGAATACGTATATAAATACTCTATACGTATCTATGTATTAATATTTATAATAATATATAGTAATGTATGCAAATATTATATATGCATTAGTTAATTAATTTATATACCAATTCGGGTTCGTCCTTGTACAAGAGCCGGGATGAAAAAAAGGCAGTTATTTCACCCCAATTTTAATTACTTTAATGAAACCTACGTATAATTACTAGTCAAAACTGGTGAGTCTGGGATGTATAGTTAGGGGGAATAAAGAATGGCAGCCGTTTCAAAACCCTAAATAATAATTAAAAATTAAAAACTAATAATAATACTAATAATTAAAAATTACTAAAAAGGACGTCAAGCCCTGGGGTACCTACAGTCGCAAATGCCGTAAAGAGGAGGTTGTACTGACCAGGCTGAGAATAGGTCACACGAGGCTCACCCAGTCCTATCTTATTTCGAAATAAACGCCTCCGAACTGCCAATATTGCAACAAAAATCTTACAATAAGCCATGTTTTCCAACGATGCCCATATTTCCCACCACACCTCAATAGCTTAGGACTAAACCAAGATATTTCAAAAACCCTTGGAGACGACGATAAATCAATAAAATTGGTGTTACAATTTTTAAAATCAAAAAATTTACTGACAAAAATATAACTTTATCGGAAGGGAAAAAATAAATAATAATAATAAAATAAATAAATAAAATAATAAAT
>NW_027109449.1:1167832-1174996 GCF_000696795.3 Halyomorpha halys
AAAATATAAAAGTAAATAGGTAAGAAGGCTTAGCTGTTGATGACAGTCTTGAGCAGAAATGTGGCAAACAATAGGTCTATTGTTTCTCGTCAAAGGGACACCGCGATCCTCACTGTACGAAGTCTAAGAGAGAACTGAGATATAGCTTTTTAAAAAGCAACATCTCTTAAAAATGTACTGAAAGATTAGTAGTTAGTTAAGTTATTTTGAGAAATCCATATCTCAGGATCTATGTTACGTAGAGATGTCTATTAGCACTCAAATTAAAGCTAAATCAACGCACTATAAAGTAGTATAGGCTTTGACCTTTGTAAGTTTGATTTATCAAAATATTTATTCCATAAACCGTAGGACGTACAGATGTCTGTCAGCACTCAAATTAAAGCTAGTTAAATTTACTATAAAATAGTTTATATTTGTAGAAATTGTAGTCTTTATGATATTTGAAAAAATAAATTCACAAACTGTTAATTTCTAGTTGTTGGTATATTTTTTTTTTTTTATTTTTGAGAAATATATCTCTAGACCCATAAGACGCACATAAGTCTGCCAACACTCAAAATATAGGAAATTTAACTTACTATGAAGTAGTTTATGACACATATCTTCGTAAGGGTTGTAGTTTTTATGACATTCACATATAAATATAAAGTAGGCTTATGAAAATAGGCCCGAACAATTATAAATTAGTTTATTTTAGTAAATATCATGACAGTTACGATAAACGTCAAAAACTACTTTTTAAATGAACTAGCTTTAATTTGAGTGATAACAGACATCTGTACGTTAAATGGTTTTGAGACATAGATTTTTCAAAATAAATTTACTTTCAGTACACTCTGTACCACATTTTTGTGAAATGTTGCTTTTTAAAAAGCTATATCTCTTAGCTTTCCATTCTTGTGGGTAGTTTTAAGATTTAAAGCTCCGAATAAAAAATTAGTTATTTTTAAGGTAATAAAACAGCCACTATTTGTGTATTTCCCCTACTTATACTTGGAATACTCGTAAATTTTGACTAGTAATTATACATAGTTTTCATAAAAGTTATCCAAAATTAGTGTGAACCGACTGACTTCTTTCTCCTCTTGGGCTCTTGTACTATGTTGGGCACAGACTGACTTTCCTAGGGACGTTCGGTTCTGTAGATGGTTGATTTGGGGCTTGAAATACTGTTGATAGAGTTAAAAAATAGAAAAAGAAAATTTAAATATACCTATAAATGGAATGGACAATAAGCAAATAGAATTTCTATATTAAACAAACAATATTTAATAAAAGAAAGGTAATAAGAAATTTATAAATTATTAATAGCACATAAAAAGTGAAATATTCTTTAAAACGACAATTTAAATAATAAGAACTAAATAAAATAAAGAAAAAAAACATTAACTATTATGTTTTGTTTATTTATGTTCTTCTTTGCTGACCGCACCCCCGTTCATATCTCTTTTGTTCTATAGCCCTGATGAAGACCTGAAACTCAGGTCGAAACGTCGGCATAAAATAAATAAATATGGTTTTGTTTATTTATGTTGTTCTTTGCTGACCGCACCCCCGTTCATATCTCTTTTGTTCTATAGCCCTGATGAAGACCTGAAACTCAGGTCGAAACGTCGGCATAAAATAAATAAATATGGTTTTGTTTATTTATGTTGTTCTTTGCTGACCGCACCCCCCGACAAACTTCTCCAATCATTAATCTACGGTCAACTATCTACACCTCATTAACTATTATATTGAATACAAAACTCTACAAAATAAAAATCTAACCTAAAGAGCTCAGGAAAGATCAATCACTATTACGCCGCGGTGCATTCTTGTAGAGCCTCCACCATAAAGAACTGAACCTAGGACCTACACCATAGTCGAATCCTAGACCGCAGCCAATGAGGAGATATAATTCTCATCTTTATTAATAACTCACTTCGACGGGCCCGAATTAATCTAACACTGGCTGGAATAGGAGCACAGGCTACGCCCTCTGGATTTGAATCGCAAATCACTAACCCTTAGGCATCATGGGACCCGGATCAGCTACAATATTCTGCAAAGGGCTCATCGGATTGTCGACACCTCGTCCATATAATATAGGAAACATAATACATCTATTATAAAATTGTTATCAATTCTTGAAAGATAACATAAAAAACAAAATGAAAGATGAAAAAAGAAAATATTGTAAAAGTATAGAATTGACAGTAAACTTTGTATACTTTGAAAAATTCGAAGAAATTATAACCAAGAATTGAATATCACAATACTGTCTGTAATCAAGAATATTATCAATTTACACAATTTTGATCCTTTTTTTTCCTCTCAACTTTTATTCTTTAAAATTCTCCAACGTTTCGGCCTCAGGCCATTCTCAAGGATACAACCTACAAAAAATGTTTTTGTTTTCATATAACAATTACATTATTTCCTTCAACTGCACACTGATTTATTTGCCAGTTAAAAAGTTAGTAAATAGATAAATTTTCAAATCCTTGAATTGTACAAATGTATATATATAAAATAAATATACACTATTAAAAGTATGAATAATTGAATAAATATGTGAAAAACTAAAATAGAGAGGGGGGTATATGTATGTTTAAAAAAAATACACATAAAATAAGAATATATTAATTATGGATTTTAAATATAAGCAAAATAATTAAAAATGAATGTTAATTAAACTATATTAAAAATGTAAATTAATCATAAAAAAATTATTGTTATATGATAAGATGATAACAGAGTCCTACCCTGTTGAATATAGGTTCTGTTTTTAAGTTGTAAATATAAATGAAAGAAGGGAAAGTGGTTTGTAAAAAATTTTTAAATCTAGTATATCAATTTATTAATAAAAAAAAAGTTATGTAAGAAAGAAATCTATAAAAAAACAAAATTTTATGAAGTGATTATGATATTATTTTAATGATTAATTTATTTTAAAGATGTGAAAAGGGCAATTTTGGGTTTTTTAAAAAGCAATGACATCAATATTGAAGGTATGGCCAAAGAAATCAGTGTGTAGTTGAAGGAAATAATCTAATTGTTATATAAAAAAAAAAAAAAATTAGGTTGTTTCCTTGAGAATGACCTGAGAGCCGAAACGTTGGAGAATTTTAAAGAATAAAAGTTGAGAGGAAAAAAACAGGACCAAAATTGTGTAAATTGATAATAAACTAAACCACTCTCAAACAATCATATATAAAAAATAATTAACAATATTATCTGTAAAAACAATTAAAATTCCTACTCACTAATTAATTATTATTACTACTCAGAAGTTTATAATGATTTAGTACTGATTATCATTATGAACTCATTTCGACTGATTATCATGATAACTTGAATTCCTGATATCCAACCGACTATTGATCGTCCCAAAGAATCAACGTTTTATTGTTCAAATGAATTCTTTTTTATTTATTTTTTTAAACGGTGAGTAAAACAGGATAAATTAAAAATTGTAGTTAGAAATAATTACGTCGACATCAGAGAAGATTTTAAATGACATTACTTAAGGACTAAACCCTCTAATAAAACTTAAAGTGATTTCTAAGATCAAAGACATCTTGTAATCATCGTCGAAGATGAAGAAAATAGATTTTCAATATTCAGCCCTCAATATTAAGGAGGTATTTTTTCAAAGATCGCATTAAATGAAAGCACCAACGCTTAAGAATCTGTTTTTTGCCGCAAGAAAAACAATCAAACTCAAACTAGCCTATATACTTCCTACTAATTGATTTCCAAACCTTACTATATAAAGAACCTAAAGGTTTCAAAATAACATAACGAATTCTACAAATTTATCTTTTCTTTCTTGACAAAGGCTTGCAAGTTCGGCATTTGTCATGTTTCTCCTAATTACACCCTCTCTATTAGACTAAAAATTCTTCTCAAGATTGGTCTTTCAAAGATCAGAAGTCAATTTTCTTCTTGCTTCTTGAAGGCCCATGCCTCTGATCCATAAGTTAAAACTGGACGGACCAAGTTTTTGTAGAGGGTGATCTTGGTCCTGTTAGAGAGGAACCTGCTTCTAAATGCTTCGCAAGGCCAAAGTAGCACCGTCTCTTCTGTGCTATCCTCCTGTCGACTTCTCGAAAGATTTCGTTTTCTGAGTTGATCTCAGACCCGGAGTAGACAAAGCCGAGTACCTTTTCGAAATTATATGGTCCAGCCACAAAAGAATCGGGCCCTAGGCAACTCCTCCGACTCTCATATACTTGCTCTAAACTTCATTAATGTGTGGCCCAATTTTCATGCTGTATCTTCTATTGCCAATGATGACTCTCTTAATGCACGTAACGAACTGGCAGCAAGATCAGAGTCACCAGCGTACTCCAAAAGACGAACGGTACTGTTAAGAAGGATTGCGTGAAGTTGGATTCCGTCATCTATATCCTGGTCAATGATAATTTGATCGTCCGAAGATATAAAGGAATACAACTTCTTTTAATTGATACACATTTCGGTATCAATGACACATGAACAGAGAGTCACTGCACCTCTGGAGTATGGCTTTACTTATTGGAGAAAGTCGCAAAAGTGAGGTTCAACTTTTACTTGGTAGTTCTCATTGTATATTTCTACATACATGAATTTTTACGAGATAGTAACGCCAAAAATAATTTTGCATTAATCTACAGGATCTGCCCTACACCCCTTCAGGAAGACTAGCCTTAACTTTAAAATATTTATTTACTTATTACGAGTAGAACTGTATCTGAAAATATTTAATTATATCGAGCAACAAAATAACCATCATTTTCGATAGCTGTTTCACAGTAGTGCTAAGTACATGGAAACTTATTTTATGAAAAATGCAGTTGAAGTTTTTGCACTTTTAGAAAAAATTAATATTTTTCAATTAACTTTTTAATGAAAAGATTAAGTATAAATTATAAATTTCGTAAAAAAAATTAATTGACAAGTTTTAATTATCCTAATTGAGAGAATTCTTTTTTCATTAGTTTTTAATATAATATATATTTTATTTACTAATTGTTTGAGAGTGGTTAATTTTAATTACTACTAAATTTCAAATGATCCCAACATTAGTTTATTTCCCATGGCTGTTTGATTTGATACTAGCAGCCCTGAAGAAGGATAGAAATTATGGTCAAAACGTTGGCACTATTAAATAAGTTATTTGTATTATATTCTCACCGCACCCCCCAACCATCTTCTCCTCATAATAGTTTATTTCACTCTCCAACGTTTCAGCCCTTAGGCCATTATCAAAGAGACAACCTAATTTTTTCCATATTATCAATATATTATCCCCTTGCAAATAACACTTAATATTGATTTACCACCTATAACTAACATTTTTTTTTCAATACTCAAGTCAACAATCGTCAAAATAATCTAACATTTATCTATTAAAATTTTATAAGATGGCTAACTACCTGCAAAACTATATAACATTAATGTGTCAACAATTTATTTAAATATTTCATTCTTAACAAACCACAATGTTTATCACTATTATTAACAAAACCAACCTTCAACAGGTTAGGACTCAGTTATCATCTAATTACAGTGCTTAATTTAGTTGATAATTAATTTACATTCAATTTAATTAATATCCTTTTTATTTATTATTTCTAAATCAAAATTATTATTCAAAATAAATTAAGCATTATAATTAAGTAATAACATAGTTCCAAACTGTTGAAGGCAGGTTTTATTGATAATAGTGATAATCAGTGTGGTTTGTTATGAATAAAATATTTAAAAAAGATGTTGATACATGAAAGTTATATAGTTTTGTAAGTAGATAGCCATTTTATGTATTTTAATAGAAAACTGTTGGATTATTTTGCTGATTGGTTTTCTTGAAGATTACTGACGTGAGGGATTGCCCTGTATTGGAAAAAACTTTTTTAGTTATATGTGGCAAATGAATAATGAGATATATTAAGTCTCCTTTCTAATGGCCTAAGGGCCGAAACGTTGGAAAATAAAATAACCTAATGTCGAGAGTAAAGAATCATTAGGAATTGTGGGTTTTAATAATTTTCATTGTAATATTTTTAAATGATTGCAACAAACAACTTCATAACTTAATAACTACAGTAAAATTATCCGTAGAAATCGTAATTAAAATTTTAACTTTATAGTACATGAGCCTTTGGGGTCTTAAAGGAGAACAAAGTCTATTCATAGCAATTTTTGATTACTTTAATGAAAACTATGTATAATTACTAGTCAATATTGATGAGTATTCCATTTATAAGTAGGGGGAATAAAAAATGGTGCCTCTTTCAAAACGTTAAAAAAAACTAATTTTTCATTCGGAGCTCTATATCCTAAAAAGTAGGAATAACACAAGAAAACCCAAGAGAACGTCATTTTTAGAATAGTAAATTTGCTAAAATATGAGCCCTAGTAAAGTTATTTACGTTAAATAGTTTTCGAGATATAGCTTTTTAAAAAGAAACATTTCATAAAAATGTTGTATGGGACGTACTGAAAGATAGTGACTTTATATTGAAAATTTATATCTCAAAAACAATATGACGTACATATGTCTATTAGCACTCAAATTAAAGCTAGGTTAATGACCTATAAAGTAGTTTATGTTGTTTATCTTCGTAGGAGCAAAAGTTTTCATGAAATTTGCTAATATAAATTGATTTATAGTTGTTCAGACAAATTTTTATTTTCCAAATTTATATTCATATGTGAATATTATAAAAAATACTACCTCTACCAAGATAAATGTCATAAAGTACTTTATAGTAAGTTAAATTTTAATTGAGAACAAAGTCTATTCATACCAATTTTTGATTACTTTAATGAAAACTATGTATAATTACTAGTCAATATTGATGAGTATTCCAATTGTAGGTATGGGGAATAAAAAATGGTGGCTCTTTCAAAACAATAAATTTTTCAGTTGGAACTCAAAATCTTTAAAAATTCGAATAAAACTAGAAACTCTAACAGAACATCATTTAAAGTAGAGAAAATTTTCTAAAATATGAGCACTAACAGAGCTATATTTGTCTAATAGTTTTGAAAATACAGAGATACTTTTTAATAAGCAACATTTCATTTACAATTTGATGAAAAATCAGTAGAATGTCAATTTATTTTGATAAATCTTTATCGTTAAAGCCATTATTGTTACCTCGTTTTTTATTGTTACTATATTTTACTTAG
>NW_027109449.1:1181016-1184620 GCF_000696795.3 Halyomorpha halys
AAAGTTATCGTTGCAACAGCTAGGTTTGAGACACCTGTTATTATCTAAGATCGGTAGGCGCCCCCCCGCAACACCATACTACTTACATATGTCCAGCTCTAACATTAAAGCTATTTAAACGTACTAAACAGCGATTTATGACTTTTATATTCGCAGGAATAGTAGTTTTCATGGTGTTTGCTAAAATAACTTGATTTATAGTTGTTCGAACAAAATTTATATTCATATGCAAAAACTACTACCCCTACGAAGATACGTGTTATAAACTACGTTAAATTACTTTTATTTTGTGTACTGGCAGAAAAATGTAAGTAGAATGGTTCTTGAAGTATATTTTTAAAAAATCAACAGTTTTATCCGAAGAACTCGAAATAATTTATTTTGTCAAAAACTACTACTTCCACATACATTAAACTAGCTTCAGTTCTGGCAGACATCTGCAAGTATTACGATGCTAGAGATTATATTCGCAGAGGTAAGTGGTTTTCATATTTTCTGAAATATTTTTTTCGGAAAAAAATATAATGTGCCAAATTCATATTCTTTCATCAAATATCATTTGACTACTCCTACAAAGATACACATTATAAACTACTGTATATAACATTAAACTAGCTTTAAAAAAGCGCTTATGGAAATCTGTACGACGAACAGTTTTTGTGAAATAGATCTCCTAATATTAATTCACAAACTTCTAATTTATCATTTCATTTTTTATAATATTTAGCTTTTTAAAAAACTAAATCTCGGTAACTATTGAACGTTAATATTTCAATTAGAGCTCATTTTTTAGAAAATTTATTCTACTTTAATTGATCTTAAATGCCGTTTTCTAGTGATGTTGGTTTTAAAAATATAAAGATTCGAATGAAAAATTAATTATTTTACACATTTTGAAACAGCAGCCATTTTTCCCCCCTAACTATACCTAGTAGACTCATCAATTTTGACTATTAATTATACATAGTTTTCATTAAAATAATTAAAAATTCGGGCCTTTTTTTTGTCCCCGGCAGTTTTACTATTATAGTACAAGAGCCCAAGAGGAGAAAAAAAGCAGTTATCTCACCCCAATTTTTGTTTACTTTAATGAAAACTATGTATAAGTACTAGTCAAAATTGATGAGTCTGCCAAGTATAGCTTGGGTGAATAAAAAATTGCGGCTGTTTAAAACCGATAAACAAATTTAATTTTTCATTTGGAGCTCTATGTCTTAAGAAGTAGGAATAACACAAGAAAACCTAAGAGGACATCATTTAAAGATGGGCAAATTTGCTAAAATATGAGCCCTAAAAGAGGTATTACGTTAAATAGTTCTCGAGATATAGCTTTTTGTCTAATAGCATTCAAATTAAAGCTAGTTTAATGAGCTTTAAAGTAGTTCATTGAATTTATCTTGGTAGGAGTAATAGTTTTCATGAAATTTGCTAATATAAATTGATTTATAGTTGTTCGGACAAATTTTTATTTGCCAAATTTATATTCATATGTGAATATCGTAAAAAATACTACCTCTACCAAGATAAGTGTCATAAAGTACTTTATAGTAAGTTAAATTTCCTTTATTTTGAGTGTTGGCAGACATATGTGCGTCTTATGGATCTAGAGATATATTTTTTCAAAAATCCAACATTTTATTACAACTACAAATTAACATTTTGTGAGTTTATTTTATCAAATATAATAAAAACTACATATCCTACAAAGATAAACAGTGTTGACTATTTTTAATTTGAGCGCTGGCAGACATCTGAACGTCAAATGGTTTCTGAAATGAAGTTTTTCATAAATCACATTGTTTGTCTGAACAACGATAAATCAATTTATTTTAGCAACTATCATGAAAAATACTATTTCTACGAAAAAAAAAAGTTATAAACTTTATTATAGTCCATTACACTAGCTTTAATTTTAGTGCTAATTGACGTCTGTACGTCACATAGTTCCTGAGATATAGATTTCTCAAAATAAATTAACTAACTACTAATCTTTTAGTAGATTTTTAAGAAATTTTTCTTTTTAAAAAGCTATATCTCGAGAACCATCGGACGTAAGTAGCTCATTTCGGGCTAATATTTAAGCAAATTTACTCTTATTTAAATAATGTGCTCATAGTTTTCATGATATATGCTAAAATAAATTGATTTATAGTAGTTCGGACAATACGTTTGATTTATGAAAAAGATAAATATCATAAACTACTTTATAGCTGATTAAACTAGCTTTAATTTGAGTGCTAATAGACATCTGTACGTCAAATGGTTTTTGAGATATAAATTTTTTAAAATAAATACACTAACTACTGATTTTTCAGTACGTCCCATACATCATTTTTATGAAATGTTGCTTTTTAAAAGCTAAACCCGTAAAGTATTCAAAGTAAATAACTCTATTAGGGCTCATATTTTAGCAAATGTACCCTTCTTTAAATGACGATCTCTTAGGTTTTCTTGTGTTGTTCCTACTTTTTAAGATATAGAGCTCCGAATGAAAAATTAGTGTTTCTTTAAGGTTTTGAAACAGCCGCTATTTTTTATTCCCCCTACCTATACTTGGCAGACTCATCAATTTTGACTATTAATTATACATAGTTTTCAAAAAGTAATCAAAAATTGATGTGTGATAATTGCCTTTTTTTCTTCCCGTCTCTTGTACTATTATGGCTAACTGGAATGTGTTGAATCGTGACCCGGTAAAGGTAAAGGTGCCTATAAGAACTTTATCTGGTGAAATATGATAATTTTCTTGGTGCTTTAATAGGCAGATTTGAACTTACGAGCTAGTTACGCCATGAGTTTGCTATCCACTTTATAGGCAAACTAATCGTTCTAAATTAACCTCGGTTACATTAAGAATATGAGCAAGATCATATAATGGCTAAAACTCAAGAACTGTAGAAACTGGGTATACATCCCAAATAAAAGTAAGTTCTCCCTTAACGGAGCATACTAACGACTGTGTGCTTTGCCGTAGTTGGTAACTCAAGCTCTAACTTTGGGTCTCCTCTCCTTCGAGTCCTACAAACTTCTCCCCTTGCCTACATGATCAGGAATCGAGGGAAGAAAACTACTAGCAATCGGACCCATAATAGTCCAGAAGTATGTTTCTCTAGTTATTTAAGTCAAATGAACGGAAATATAATTTAGTTTCACTTATTAAAATATGCAGACCAGTGATGCGGCGAGAGGGATGCGCTGGGATCTTTTGAGCTCTGCTCTACCCCTCACACGTAGGGAGTACAGTGGACTCAGGGATCCTCAGGTCGATTGTGTAAATATTGTATATTAGAGTGTAAAATCACAATAATAATATATGGTGAACATAACTAATAACGTGGGTAAAGAAAATTGAGAAAGGAAAAGGTGGAAAATAAAGATAGGGGGGGAAGAGTATAAAACGAACCTGTTAGCTTGAAATCCAAAAGTCAAGTGGTATAGTGCGCCAATAACGGCCAAACTCGGAATTAAAAAAGACGTTACAAGAATGACTAAGTGTTTTTAAGAGGAAACGTTACGAGTGGGTAAAAAATAAAAAGTAAAAAGTAGAAAATATTTAGAGGAAGAAAGCGTGTGAGAGAGTGACGATAAATGATTTTTGGAAATG
>NW_027109449.1:1184896-1185098 GCF_000696795.3 Halyomorpha halys
AAGTGGGGGACGACAAATGTATAAGAAAAAGTTTAAGAAGTGAAATTGATGTGGCGAGATTGATCTTTTGAGCTCTGCACTACTCCTCACACGTGGGGGATAGAGTGGGCTCAGGGATCCTCAGGTCGATTGTGTAAATATTGTATATTAGAGTGTAAATGTGACTAGTACTGCTATTTTACAGGGACAACCTCAGCGCTAC
>NW_027109449.1:1185819-1192836 GCF_000696795.3 Halyomorpha halys
TTATCACTATTACCTATTGCCCACAACTGTGTGGCAGATTGTAATATCTATCAATAAATAAAAGTATTATTATTAAAAAAAAAATATGCAGTCCTTTTAATACGTACAATTTACTCGCTTTGGCTCATCCCGTCTTACAGTACGGCTATTCGTATAGCATAGAGAAGTTAATAGTTTTAAATCTGGTTATTAAAGTGCAAACAATTATTATTATTCTTTTACTAAACTTAAAAAAAAAATACAAATTGCAATCCTCTAAATCAGTTTTCCAAGACCTAAAAATTTTGAATTTCAAATCACTGTTTATAAAAACAGCATTATTAAAAAACAATCTCACTCACTCACTATTGGGCGCTACAGTTCTTGTAGGACTTAGGCCTCTGCCACCGTTCTTCCCCATGCACCCCATGGTCTCCAGGGAAACTCCAATTTTCGATTACCATCCCTCTCAAATCATCCAGCCACCGTCTGCCCCTTTTCCTTTTTATTCCTGGTGCACCATTTAGCATTCTTTTAGGTAGCCTGCAGGCTTTCCTCATGTCCCAACCATCTTAGCCTGCTCTTTTTAATAGCACAGAGGATATCAGGCTCTCCTTGCAATTCTTTTAGTTCGTCATTGCTTCTGTTTTCCTTGGTTAGAGTCCACGACTAACTGTCATACATTACTACTAGCCTAATTATTGTTTTATATAACAAAATATTTGCTTTCCTGGAAAGAATTTTGTATCGGAGAGCTTTTTGCAGGGCATAGAAAAATCTGGTTCCTGCCACCATTCTCCCCTTAATTTCTACTTCTAAATTATTGTTCTTCGTCCCATCTCCTCCCAGGTACTTAAAAGTACTGCAGCTGTTAAACGTGTTTTCCCACACATCCACAATATCTCTTCTCTCTCCGGTCTTTCAAAAGGTTTTCATATATTTAGACTTTTCACTATTTATATTATATTAAGTTCTAAATCTTTTGCTGCTCTCAGGAATGCTTCTACAGCACCGTTCAGTGCTGTTTTGGTTCTCCCAGTGATGACAACATCATCCACATAAGCCATGTGTTCTGTGAATTGTAGATGGTGTCACCCGAGTTTGTCCTTATTTTTCTAATAGCAACTTCTAGGGCGTGGTTGAACAGTAATGGTGATAATGGGTCTCCTTGTCTTAAGTCACGGTTAACCCTAAAGCTATTTAAAATGCCCACTGAAGTTTTCATTAAAAAACAATAAATTTAAAAAATATCAAACCTCACTGTGATAAGTATAATCTCCAAAATATAAAACCAAATATTGCTTTAATGCAAAGAGGTGAATATTGCATTGTAAAATGGTTCAATGTAATTCTAAAATTAATCTTCAACAAACCATATTATAATTAATTGTAAAAAGTTTTAAGATAATAAAAAAATTGTCATGTTTTCATATTCAGGTTGGGCTTGAAAAGCAAATATTGGCGACAGCTTGCGGTTTACAACGACCTATTAAAAAAATAAAACAATTGTTGTAACATGTATTATTTAATCTGTATTGGTTGTAAGTCATATCTCACGTGACAACAGTACTTTGTCACTGCTGTCGTGTCAAAACATCTTCCCAAAGTCCTTCAAAACAAGTCGGGAACGGCACTATTACCTTATTATTTGTTTTTCAATTTCAATATTTTATATATTGGTAAATACTACAATATACCATTGTTGGGCAATAGGCAATAGTGATAACTGATCACATTCATACTAATGATAAACAAAAAATAAAATAAATAAGTAAATGAAAAAAAAATTGCATACAAATAAATTAAACCTCTCTCTAAATATATATAACCACAAGGATATTTTTTTTCTTTTCATTTATTATTTATTTATTTGAGTGTTTCGACCACTAGGGTCATTTACACTGAATTTAAAAAGTTAGTACATTACTATTGACATATTTACAACGTTACAAAGTGAGAAAGTTACATATAATTACAAAGTGAGAAAGTTAAAAATTAACATTTGCTGTTACAAGTTACATTACATTACAATTAACAAATTTAAAATTACAATTACTATTACTATTTACATTACATTACAATTTACAAATTTACAATTAGTTAGACTATATGTGATCATAAATATTAATGATTTTTAGAAAGTGAAAAAGTTTTGTTATTGTTGTGGGATCTTCGCTCAACATCTCCTGTAAACCTGAAGAGAACCGATGTGGTTCGTGAGCAATACAGTCAGTGAGAATATGCCTAACGGTGAGATCGTTTCCACAGTTGCGACACGTCGGTGCATTTTTTTTTCATGAGATGACCGTGAGTGACTATCCGAAGACGGGTTAATACCACATCTTCTCTCCGTAGCAGATTCCAATTTCAGGTTGGACGTTTCACTAGTCTGTTGGACCATTCTTAACTTGTTGTCTCTCATGGTGAACCATTCATCTTGGCATCCAATTTCTTTTATCCAAGAAATAACATCTTTGCATATTGATGATGTTACGACTTGGCCTGTCTTTATAGCTAGTCTGGCTTCTTTTCATTTACATAATTTCATACTTTTATATTTTTTTTTTATGAGGAAAAATGTATTTGCAATACTCAAATTGTAATTAAGAAGTACGAGTAAACATTAAAAATAATTGTAGTTGAGTATCTTAACTACTTACAACTACAGTTCCAACTACTGGTTGAGAATTACATTTATAACTTATTTTTCTAACCACTGTATTGGTAGTTTTGTAGTACAACTAGTGTAGTTGCCGAAAGGAGGTACGGTCCTCTATCTACAAAGTACCGAAAGGAGTAGTATTTGCAAATACTTTCCAACTACTTTTATATGTAGTTAAATACAAATATAGTTAACTGCTACTTAACTCTGAATCGCAGCGTTCTGAACGCGTAAATCGCCAAAGACTGGAAACAATGTTTTTCATCTTATGATGATTTGCTCATAAACGGTGCGAAAAATAAAAATAATAAATGCATAAAATTGTTTGAGTATAATTTGATAACGCCGTCACAATAATTTAAGTTTCCTAGACTGGCCAGGTATATTATTATTTAGTTATAATATTATAGTAAGTTATAATGATGAAGCGTCAATCATGATAACGGATTCTTACGGGGTCCAGAATCGAATGCTGTAATAGTACAAGAGCCGGGGAAAAAAAAGGCAATTATCTCACCCCAATTTAGATTACTCTAATGAAAACTATGTATAATTACTAGTTACAAAATTAATGAGTCTGCCAAGTATAGATAGGGGGAATAGAAAATAGAGGCTGTTTGAAAAACTTAAAAAAAACACTAATTTTTCATTCGGAGCTCTATGTCATAAACAACACTAGAAAATTTAAGTGAACATTATTTAAAGAAGAGTAAATTTGCTGAAATATTAGCCCTAAAAGAGATATTTACATCCAATTATTCTGGAGATATATCTTTTTAAAAAGAAAACTTTCTTAAAAATCTACTGAAAAATTAGTAGTTAGTTAATTTATTTTGCGAATTCTATATCTCAGGAACTATGTGACGTACAGATGTCTGATAAGCTCTTACTGTAAGGACAGGGCAAGCGCTAAAGGTAACGCGCTAAAGCGCTAAAGGACACAAAGTACTGGCGGAAGGGAAAAAGTAGGAGAGCGTACTACATATAGATAAACGAATCCCCGGAAATCTTAACACAGCTGGGAGAGTGGTAGGATTTCGCCTAGGACATGATATGATCCAAAAATACCTCCATCGAATTGGCATCGTAGATTCACCGAAATGTTCTCTGTGCAACATGGGAGACATGGATGGAGACCATCTTTTAACGTGTATTGGTCTGGAAGATATTCAGCAGGATACGGGCCAACTAGGATGAAAAGTAAGATTATATTGGACTGAAGAGGGAAAATGGAGTAATATCTCACTTACTTTGGTCTTGGAAAAAAAATATAGGTATAATACAATAAATGTAAAAGAAGTAAGTAAATAATATTAGTAAAATGGTATAAACCTAAGCATACAGAATAATTAGATAATGATAATCACTGTTTTGGTATTGATCGTGATAATAGTTCAAATTAAAATTAAATGAACAGTTGAATAATTCTTTAAATGGGGTTTGGTCCCCCGTAAGGTTGACTGGGGGTATACCCCTATAGTACAAGAGCCGGAAAGAAAAAAAAAAAAGGCAGTTATCTCACCACAATTTTTGATTACTTTAATGAAAACTAGGTATAATTAATAGTCAAAATTGATGAGTCTGCCAAGTATAGGTAGGGGGAATTAAAAATGGCGGCTGTTTCAAAACCTTAACAAACACTAATTTTTCATTCGGAGCTCTATATCATAAAAACTACCAACAACACTAGAAAATTTAAGAGAACATTATTTAAATAATAGTAAATTTGCTGAAATATTAGCCCTAAAAGAGCTATTTACCCCCAATAGTTCTCGAGATATATCTTTTTAAAAAGAAAACTTTCTTAAAAATCTACTGAAAGATTAGTAGTTAGTTAATTTATTTTGCGAATTCTATATCTTAGGAACTTGACGTACAGATGTCTATTAGCACTCAAATTAAAGCTAGTTTAATGGACTATTATAAAGTTTATGACTTTTTTCTTCGTAGAATAGTATTTTTCATGATATTTGCTAAAATATATTGATTTATCGTTGTTCGGACAAAAAAATTGATTTATGAAAAACTTCATTTCAGAAACCATTTGACGTATAGATGTCTGCCAGCGCTCAAATTAAAGCTAGTTAAATTTACTACAAAATAGTTAATAATGTTTATTTTTGTAAGAGTAGTAGTTTTTATTATATTTGATAAAATAAACTCACAAAATGTTAATTTCTAGTTGTTCGCATAAAATGTTGGATGTTTTAAAAAAAATATATATATATATAGATTCATAAGACGCACATATGTCTGGCAACACTCAAACTAAAGGAAATTTAACTTATTATAAAGTACTTTATGACACTTATCTTGGTAGAGGTAGTATTGTTTATGATATTCACATATGAATATAAATTTCTCAAATTAAAATTTGTCCGAACAACTATAAATCAATTTATACTAGCAAATTTCATGAAAACTATTGCTCCTACGAAGATAGACATCATAAACTACTTTATAGCTCATTAACCTAGCTTTAATTTGAGTGCTAATAGACATATGTACGTCAAATCGTTTTTGAGATATGAAGTCACTATCTACAGATCTTTCAGTACGTCCCATACAACATTTTTATGAAATGTTTCTTTTTAAAAAAGCCACATCTCGAAAACTTTTTAACGTAAATAACTTTACTATGGCTCATATTTTAGCAAATTTACTATTCTAAAAATGACGTTCTCTTGGGTTTTCTTGTGTTATTCCTACTTTTTAGGATATAGAGCTCCGAATGAAAAATTAGTTTTTTTTTATCGCTTTGAAACACCCGCCATTTTTTATTCCCCCTACCTATACTTGGCAGACTCATGAATTTTGACTATTAATAATACATAGTTTTCACTAAACTAATCAAAGATTGGGGTGAGATAAATGAATTTTTTCTCCTCTTGGGCTCTTGTGCTATAATAGTAAAACAACCGGGGAGAAAAAAAGGCTGTTATTTCACCCGAATTTTTAATTATTTTAATGAAAACTATATACTATTACTATTAAAAATTACGAGTCCTATAATGAGTTTGTCCGTTTTCGATTTCCTGTACTCTTCTTCCTTGCAAATCCATTATACAAGTTAATGGGCTATATGAGTCGCGGGGTTCTGGACACGGGTCTAGTGGGCTCTTAGAGTAAAGATGGCACAATGTTTGTTGAATGTTTACGTCACCAGAGGCAACTATCTTAACCGGAGCCCAGAACGTGGACGAGTGCCAAGAATAGCGTCGACCCCTGTAAACAAAACAGAGAATTCCCCAAAAGATCGCCTTTAAGATGTTCAGATAAGATCAGATACAAGAGAAGACAATAGGAACACATGGCAGAGGTTCAACTCTGGCACACCATCTTTCTTTTTCTGCTGGATTGAAAAAAAGGTCTTATCAAAATATCTTCTTCACCACACTTCACATGTTTTTGTTTTTTTAAACGTTTATTGGAATAATACATTCTGCTACACTAAAGGGCAATAGATATTAGAGATGTAAGTATACAGTCATATGAATAGAAATAAAAAGTAAAGAAATAATAATAATAAAAGAAAAAATAAAATATGAAGATGGTCAGGATTACGGTAAAAAAGAACAAAAATGGTTTACAACTATTTTCAGAGTAAGTAAATGAATAAGTTAGTTAAAATAAATATACTTCATAATTATATTATTTATACCGTTATAATTATACCAATTATAGTGAACAAGAAATTCAATGTAGGAAAAGATGGTTGTAGGTGCGTTTTTAGTAGAGAATAATGAGCGAACAGAACTAAATAAAACTTATTCTATTTTGGCAATGTTTCGGCCTAAAAATTAGTAAAATTGAAAATATGAAAACATTGTTTTTCTTAAAGAAGTATATCTTATAACAAAAACTTCTTTTTTTTTTGAGATATTTCATAAATGGTTCCATAGACTATGGTTCATTAGTAACGACTATAATAGTTAGAGAAAAGTTTGTAAGATGAACTTAATAAAGAAAGTAGACACTGACAAGGTTATATCTTTGATGTGCGTCAAGTTATATATACAAAAATAATTGTGTAAAATGTTCACTATTCATGAAAATCAGAATGGAAGTCAAATGGGAGTAAGTAGTAAAATTGAAAATGATAAGAGGTGATGAACAGGAGTAAATGAAGTAAATAAAGAAAAGTGATCATAATAGAGGGAAGGAGAATATGGGGGTGAGATGAAAGAACAAAATTATAATGTAAAAAGAGACATGACTCCACGTGGATTTTTCAGCAAGAGTGATTATCGGATCGGTCAATACTTATTATTATTTATTTATTTATTTATTGATATTTACAACTGTATAAGAAAATACAACAAGTAAATTCGATCATAATGACATAATGATATGATACAGGATGTAGAGAAACTACC
>NW_027109449.1:1193260-1194968 GCF_000696795.3 Halyomorpha halys
AGGTTAGTCGTTTGTCAAAATGTAGTCCAAGATAACGAATCTGTTCTACAGGGGTAAGAGCCACATTATTACAGTATACTGTAGGGCAGTTGGCAGGTTTACGACGAAGAGTAAATGTGATTTGATGGGATTTATTTTTATCCTCCAATTTCGACACCATTCTTCGAGGATTATGATATGGGACTGGAGAGTTTGGGATGCAAACAAAGGGTTATTACTAACTGTGAGCACACATGTATCATCAGCATACGTGGGAAGAATAGTGTTAGGAGTCGTTGGGATGTCAGCTGTATAGACGGTGTAGAGGATGGGACCGAGAATACTACCTTGAGGAACACCAGCGGATTGAAAATAGAAGGATGAATAGGAACCATTGTGGTTTACTTGGAATAATCTATTGACCGATACTTAAAATTAAACTTCTATATACAAGACTAGAAAGAAAGGAAACATCTTGTCGATTCCGACAATTACAGCATTTACTAGATAAACGGTCTAAAATGCCAATCCATTACAAAAGACTGATCTACATGACTATTATAAGGCCTATCTGCACATACGGAGTTGAGCTTTGTGGCTCCACTAAACCATCAAATTCCTCCCGAATCCAATCCTTACGGTCCAAAATCCTTAATGCTCCTTACTTTGTTACAAATGAAGTCATCCATCAGGACCTCTATGTCTCATATGTTGCCAATTTGGCCAGAACCAGATACCATTCCTTCCATGATAATGTTCCCAACCACCAAAATCCACTTGTTTCTAACCTGGCTTCTCCGTCATTAACTACTAATCCTCCTAGGCGTCTGAAAAGAAGGTAGCCTCGAGATCTCTCCTGTTGAAATATTATTGGAGTTCTATCAATGGGTAGATTCTCCACATGTTTGTATCATGCCACTATGTCACGTACAGCAAATTTACTTGTATATATTTGTAAACAGTTGTAAATAACAATAAATAAATTATAAAAAAAAACTTCAATATGATTATACTATTACTATTAATTATACTTTTATTATTAATATCTTTACTAAAATAAAAAGCCGTGGTCGTTTCCAAGGGTAACATAATAGTTTCTGGAGGCTTCTTTTATTTTGCCCATTATTGTATCCGACATTCCTCAATTATTTTATATTTTAAAAGAGGTTCGTCTATTTTTTTTATTATAACTTATTTAAAAGTTTAAATCCTCGTGTCACTACCGTGACTGTTTTAAGTCTTAAAGAATCTATTTCACAAAACACATACTTTACATTTTATGAAATTCGAAATACTTTTCGTAGTGTCCTGTCCTAAGAGAAATCTTATCCATAAGTTAACTTCACAGCTCTGGGCCCGTACCATTACTCACCTGAAACAAAAATAAAATATTTGAATACAAATAAAAAACTTTATTATTACATTATAATTACAATTATAATTTCTTTGAAAATATAGTAGAACCCTGTTTATCCGAAATAATGCATTCAGGATTTATTGTACAAAAGAACGCGAGATTCTCAATAAAATTTATTAAGATCAGTAAATAATAAATTCTGAATTTATTTATAATCTTTAAATTTCTTTCTTGAGACTGGCAATTTTTTACTAAATAATTCAACAACACTATCCAAATTATAGTCTCAAAACATTTATTTCATTCACATGTCCAACGTTTCGGCCAATTCGGCCATCTTCAGGGACAATCTATTACAAAAGTTTCCATTAT
>NW_027109449.1:1198993-1209960 GCF_000696795.3 Halyomorpha halys
ATGATATGTCTCTGAGTAAATCAAGGTAAGGTAAATTATGAATAATAATGTTAAATAAATGAATTGATTGTAGGATCATACAAATAATGGAAACTTTTGTAATAGATTGTCCCTGAAGATGGCCGAATTGGCCGAAACGTTGGACATGTGAATGAAATAAATGTTTTGAGACTATAATTTGGATAGTGTTGTTGAATTATTTAGTAAAAAATTCTGAATGTTAATGGTATTTATCGAAGTAGTAGAAATTAATAATTGCTTCCCTTTATCAGATCGTTAATTACTTTTCACTGGTACGTATTACACAAATTATAATTTTTCTAAAAATATGTGTACTAACATAAGTCAGAAAAAAACTACAAGAGACGATAATGAAATAAATCATTAGTTTTGAATCATAAAAAACTAATAATAACAAACTGTATTTAGCCAATTAAATCCCACTTTTATCATTGAGACCTCTTTTTGAATTATTTTATTTCATTTGTTTGCCAAAATGTTTAAAAATGGTTGTTATGAGCAGTTCACATCTTGTATAAACGATCAAATTTATCATTTATAGGTGTATACAAGCGTTCAAAATTGTTGCACCATTATGTCAACACTACATTAAAAAGAAACTCAATGTAGTGTTGACATAGTGATTAGGTGAAATAGATATTGTATAATAATTATTGGAATAAGAGTAACTGTAGAAATAATTGTTAATTGGCTAATAGTAAAAACTGGTAAAAGCATAATGGCCTGCAGTAATGTGAAAAGTAATGTATGGCTAAGATAAGAGTGAATAAGATCTTTGAAAATGGCCAGAATGGCTGACACGTAGGAGTGTAATAATAATAAAGGTTCGAAGATATATGGATGTTTTTATTACTAAAATTAAAAAAAATTCAAAAAAAAAAGTTAATCAATCACTTTTATAAATTTTTCTGTAATATTGACCCTTGCGCATATTTGTTTTGATAATTCACATCTATAAGATGTGTAGATTTTTTTTTTTACTGACAGTAAAAAATAAAGTTTAATGTATTTAATTTGATTTAAATATATTTTTTTAATGAACTACTCAGCATATGTGTTCATATGTTAATGATTGTGTTCAAATTTCAACGAAATCAGACAATGTATTTTCGAAAAAAAGATATATACTTTTTTATGCCAAAAAAAAAATAATAATCAGAAAAAAAATAATAATAAAATCGTATATGTTGTGATTCTATGATACCCGTAAATTCTCAAATAAATATTAATACAGAATTGCTAATACTCGTATTTTTATTTTGTTATTTTTTTCTTAGCGAAATATTCAAACAAAATATGAACTATTATAATTATATACCCAAATAACCAAAAAAAAAGTTTTCTTATCTTATGTTTTTTTATTAATTTCATATTTGTTCATCTTAAAAAATACATTAATTTTATGCACTTACTTTATTCAAATAGGTTTTAGTAGAAGAAAAATATCACAATAAAATTCTTTAATAAATGTGGTGGCGTGATATAGTACATATATTTGAGAATAGTATGAATATAAATAAATTATCGTTGGTATTTATATAATTTTTATTTGAAGATTTCTAAGAAAAACAATTTTTCTTAAAAACGAGGAAATTTGTGATGGCTTACTTCACAGATGTGCTAAGTATATCGAAAGTAAATTTACAAAAAATACAATTTTGTATTTTTATAAAATTTTAATTCTTCAATTTTGTATTGTTTTATATATTTGGAATTTATAGCTAAATGTGCTAGTTAAAAAAATAATTAAAAGTTGTGATTTTTCTACAACAGAGAACCTTTAATCATATATAATATTTGTAGTATAAGTTTCTATGTACTCAGCAATACTGTGAATTAAGCAATCGATATCCAAGTGTATAATATTTTGAATCACATAGTATAAAGTTTCTTTAAATAAATATATTATTATCAATATATTGCAATTATAAATATTCTATTCTATTTATTAGAAAAATGTAAACAGGGAAGATAATAATATAAAATTATACAGAAAATATTTTCATTTCCATTAATAAAACGCCCTCAATAAGATGCTATCTTTATATCAGGAACTCTAATCATAATCTTGGGATATGAGTGCCTACTGCCACACTAAAACCGTAATTTACGACCCTCTCTTTTGGGTGGAAGGGCTACAAATTTTGGGTCTAATAGGGAGCGTCGAGATAAAGGAACTGAAAACATA
Organism: Halyomorpha halys; assembly: GCF_000696795.3. Taxonomy (NCBI): domain Eukaryota; kingdom Metazoa; phylum Arthropoda; class Insecta; order Hemiptera; family Pentatomidae; genus Halyomorpha; species Halyomorpha halys. The sequence continues at coordinate 1,201,203 of NW_027109449.1, forward strand.
AAGACATCCAACGGTCTACCGCATTATTTTTAGCAGAGGTTTTATGATAAAAATGAAAGAAAAATTCATTTAATTTATATATAACAAATATTTTATATTATTTTTATTCTAAAAGCTTTTATATAATGAGTGAATATCTCTGTTTTTTCTCTTGTCATCTGCTATGTGAAATTTTCTGAATTTACAAATTTATGTTTTAAATAAAAGATTTCGAACCCCCACTGCCGCCAAAATGAGTGAAAATAAAATTATAACTTATAATATGACAAGGCATATTGTCCTCCTTAATACTCTCTACCAATGTAAATAAACAACCAAAATATATATAAGGAGCATTAAGAGTTACAGTAAAACAGTGTTATTTTAAGTAATATTACGTATCGTTACAATGCCTGATTTCTTACTTTTTTTTTTGTTATTTTTCGACAACTCATAAGTTATATAGAAATGAACAAAAAGAAGAAATAAAAATAGTTATTATATAAAATTGTGACAATGATAAGAATATATATAAAAAAATCGCAAACTATTAGGCTAAAAACGAATAGGACACGAAATAACTTACACCAAAATCAGTGAAGACTAAAATGACTTTATTCTAATATATTTACAAGAACTACATGTTACTGTTACTCAGTCTCTATCTTCTAACTTATATCTTACTTAGCTATCTAGTCTAGGAAATATATATAAAGACTTGAGAAGGGGGGGGGGTAGAAGGAATACTGAAATAGGAGAAGGGGTTTGGACCAATCAGATAATTTAGGAAATATCTGGAAGGGGGAAAAGGCGTGGCGAGAAGTTGGGAGGTCTGATTTCTAAGAAAGGTACCATGACCTAAGACTTTTGTGCACTGACTTACATATGTTAACCATAAAATAGTTTGACTGATGCAAGTCCATTGTTAGATGACAGCATGTACCTTCTTAAGTACCAGGCCCTTGCTTTTTGATATAGGGCTTGAAAGGGCTGTTAGAATGGTCTCAAGGGCCTTATTTGAACCTAGTTGTTTTTATTGAGTTTGTTTTCTATACAATAGGAAGGAGAAAGTGGACATGTGCAACCATATGTCTAAAGTGCCTTAGGTTCAGTTGGGCAAGGGGCAATTGTTTAAATTGATAATACTGGTTCCTTAACTCACGTAATAAAACGTTAAAACAGAAAAGCAGATATAAGAAAACAAGATTTAACACACTAAGAGACGGAAAATAAAGAAATAAGTTGAGATTAAATAAAGATCGATAAAGAATAAATAAAAATAATTATAATTATAAATAAGTAAAGAAAAAATCAGGACTAATTCAAGTTGAGAGTAAATAGGGAAGGCGACCGTGAAACGGTTTTATTTCAAATTCACGAAATACCTGAAAGAGAAATAATAATAATAACTATAAGAATTACCTAATTTAGGAAAACTAAATATAAATTAAATGGTAGAATACTTAACTAATAATATATACCAGTAGAAAAAAAAGTCAATAATAAAATGTACTATCGGTATGAAAGCTGCACTAAAAACAATTTATGAGCTGTACCCCATAGAGCAATAGCTACACATTTATACCGATGGGTCTCCGTCCGGTATTAACAAGAGAGCTAGATCAGGTGTATACTCTATCAACTTTCAACTGTCATTTTCTGTTGGAGCTAAATCCGATAATTATGATGCAGAAATGCAGGCTATTGTCTTCGCGATGGAAGCCACTATTGAATGCAATGACAACACTGTAATATTTAGCGACTCCCAAGACGTAATACAAAAATTAACAAGGCTGCTATCGTGAAGAAAAGTGGAAGGGCTATAGCTCTGCAGTGGATACCAGGCCATGTTGGCATAGATGGTAATGAGCAAGCTGACAAGTTGGCTAAGCTCGGTTCTGGGAGATATTCAGCAGGATTCGGGCCAACTAGGATGAAAAGTATATAACTTTACTTTTGGACTACGCGCGGGAAAATGGAGTAATATCTCATTTACTTTGGCCTTGGAAAAAAATATAGGTATAATACAATAAATGTAAAAGAAGTAAGTAAATAATATTTATAAAATGGTATAAACCTAAGCATACAGAATATTTAGATAATGAAAATCACTATTTTGGTATTGATCGTGATAATAGTTCAAATTAAAATTAAATGAACAGTTGAATAATTCGTTAAATGGGGTTTGGTCCCCCGTAAGGTTGACTGGGGTATTCCCCTATAGTACAAGAGCCGGGAAGAAAAAAAAAAAAAGAAAAAAAAGGCAGTTATCTCACCACAATTTTTGATTACTTTAATGAAAACTATGTATAATTAATAGTCAAAATTGATGAGTCTGCCAAGTATAGGTAAGGGAATTAAAAATGGTGGCTGTTTCAAAACCTTAAAAAACACTCATTTTTCATTCGGAGCTCTATATCTTAAAAACTACCAACAACACTAAAAACCCTAAGAGCACATTATTTAAAAAAAAAAGTAAATTTGATTAAATATTTGCCCAAAATGCGCTACTTACGTCCAATAGTTCTCGAGATATACCTTTTTTAAAAGCAAAATTTGTTAAAAATCTACTAAAAGATTAGTAGTTAGTTAATTTATTTTGCGAATTCTATATCTCAGGAACTTTGTGACGTACAGATGTCTATTAGAACTCAAATTAAAGATAGTTTAATGGACTATAATGAAGTTCATTACTTTTTTTTTCGTAAAAATAGTATTTTTCATGATATATGCTAAAATAAATTGATTTATCGTTGTTCAGACAAAAAATCTGATTTATGAAAAACTTCATTTCAGAAACCATTTGAAATAATCTCTAGATCCATAAGACGCACATATGTCTGCCAACACTCAAAATAAAGGAAATTTAACTTACTATAAAGTAGTTTATGACACTTATCTTCGTAAGAGTAGTAGTTTTTATGATATTCACATATGAATATAAATTTGGTAAATGAAAATTTGTCCGAACAACTATAAATCAATTTATATTAGCAAAGTTCATGAAAACTATTACTCCTACGAAGATAAGCATCATAGACTACTTTATAGCTTATTAAGCTAGCTTTAATTTGAGTGCTAATAGACATTTTTACGTCAAATGGTTTTTGAGATATAGATTTTTCAAAATAAATTCACTAACTACCAATCTTTCAGTACGTCCCATACAACATTTTTATGAAATGTTGCTTTTTAAAGAGCTATATCTCGAGAACTATTTAACGTGAATAACTCTTTTAGGGCTCATATTTTAGCAAATTTGCTCATCTTTACATTTAAAGATGTAGACGTCATTATGTCCTCTTAGGTTTTCTTGTGTTGTTCCTACTTTCTAAGATATAGAGAATGAAAAATTTAATTTTTTTATCACATTCAAACAGCCGTCATTTTTTATTCCCCCTACCTATACTTGGCAGACTCATCAATTTTGACTCATAATTATATATAGTTTTCATTAAAGTAATCAAAAGTTGGGGTGAGATAATTGCCTTTTATCTCCTTTTGGGCTCTCTACTAATAGTAATAAAAAAAATAAGTAAAGATGATCAACAGAAGGATAAAACAATGTTTTATAAACACATTTACAAATTATAAATGGATATTAGCAGTCTCAGAAGCCATATTATGAATAAATGGTGTATTAAATATATAAAAAATATGTTTTTTGTCCAGTTAGAACTGTACCAATGAAAAAGTATATAAAATATAATCGCATTATATCAAGGTCTGAGTTTGTTACATGGAAACATTTCCTAAATCAACGTGTAAAAAAAAAGCAAAGAAAGTATGAATTTCACGTTGTATCTTGAAGATTCAAAAATTATATTCTTATATATTATTCTAAAAATATATTCCTAATGACCCTACTGAATTTAAATTGACACTATCCCTTCGCCTCTGCCCACATGGCTAGACTCCTACGATATTATTCGCCTCTATGCCAATATCCTCAAGGACATGAAGATAGATATTGGGAGAGGCAGAAGATATTGCTGCCACCTGGCCGCTGTCGGGGATGTTTTGGATTCCACGCTCCGTCGAGTCGGCTTATTGCTGACCCTTCCAGGTGAACATACCCATATCTTTCCTAACCCCTATTTTGCATAATCATAAAACTTCACTGTGGTTTTTGGAAATATTTTTCAAGCTTATGCTTTCGATTTATGTAATTAGTTGCATTATATTTACATAATTAGATTATATCTCACTGTAATCAAACTTTTTTGACATTTTGCAGGTTATTTTTTTAAAACAAAAAGTTTTTCCGATAAATTAGTAATTTTTTAACTAGAATAAAATAAATTTGTTAAATATAAAAGAAAGAGTCTAAAAAAGATTTCTAAATAATAGTTTCAATTTATTTTTATTTTTTATTTACCAATATGGTCCGACTAAATTACATCTATTGGTCAATGCTAAAATAACATACTTACATGACAAATATAAATAAAATATGAGTTAGTTACACTTTGATCATTAGGGCGCTGGGGACGCTGCTACGAATTTTAAGCTATAACAGTACAATATCTATTAATTTCGAGCAATAAATCTAATAATTCAATTAACAAAATACAGCTAAACGAAAATAGAGTAAAACTAAAAAAAATAATTAAAATAACTTATCTTTAGATATTATAAGTTAATTCCCGTCAGTTAATATTGCTTATCTTACCCCGTTTAACCAGTTTGTCTAATCTTACAATGAAAACATTTACCTACATCGGAGCAATATTTTAACTCAACCAGCCGGAATGGCCCCTCTCCATTCTATAGGGGTATTCATGATCTTTGATTTAACATGTTAAAGGGTGTTAAATGGAAAAACTCATGTTAAATCGAAAAAAATTGCCTTCTTTTACCGTGGTAAAACGAAATAACATTTAACATGGCTGAGAGTCTGTTACTTGGTCTGTTAAATGGAGAATGACGTCACGCAATAGACCAGTTGAGATCGCCGCCATTTTTGTTGTTGTGACAGCTCAGTTCTTTCGTGTGTTTGTGGTATTCATATCCCTGTTATTAAACCAGAATGGATAATTTTAATGATACATTTGAGAAAAAAAAAAATGTAATTTCATTCTACTATCTGAAAATTTGTAAACGCTCGCCAGATAAAAATCTCACTATATGAACCATGTAATTATTCTTACGGGACATATGTCCCAGAATAAAGTTATTTTTTCATTTCATTTCATAAGCTAAACTTTCACACAAATTCCACTTTTCACTCACTCTAGGCATGTTGTAATTAATTACTTAAATCAAAACTGAAGTAAACAATAACATGAGGGTCTGGAAGGAAGGTTATAAACATAAAGGCTTATACAACAAGTTGCTGAGAAAATCCGCAAGGGGCTCTTATGCATTTAACGTTTAACATGACTTTAAATAGGGCTGCTCACAATCTTATAGTTATAACATTTAACATGGTAAAACATTTAACATTTAACACAACATCATGAATACCCCTTATGTAAGCCCCCAACTAGTATGTTACCAATGTGAAACCGCCTTCAGCGGACCCTGTAACTCAACTTATACTGCCATACGGCAAACAAAGTCAGTATGTAATTTGTATATATACTATGTATTATCATATATTTGTAATTGTAATTATATATAAATAAACAGGATTTGAAAATAAAAAAAAAAATTTAACTCAATAAAACCAGGAATCGAAGTATATCAACAGTTAATATAATAGTATAATTTAGCAGTTTGCTTAAAGTTTTCAAACAGTTTCTTGTCTATATTGGAAGAAGATAGTACGGGTGGCAGTCAATCAAGATATCAAAATAGTAAAATAAAGTTATTTATTATTAAACAACGTTTCGATCTACTTTAACGGAACATTAAAATAAAAAAACATGTTAAAACAATAACAAAGAAGTAATACATAATATAAGGAAATATATTTGTTGGTGGACTAGAAACTAGTTGCTAACAAATACAACCAGGGCCCTGTTTCATAATGAAAGATAATACAAGTATATATACAATATATATACAAGTATAGTATAGTATTAGTTGATAGTACAAGTGTAGATACTAGTGTAGTAATACTTTTTTTTCATAATAGGGATGATTATTAGTGATATAACAGGATTTAAAAAATACTAAAGTACAAGTTACTATTGTATAAGTCTGTGTAATTGAATTAAGATAAATCTACAAAACTAATAGTATTAGTGTGTACTTTATTATGAAACAAGGCCCAGGTAGAGTAAGTATAGAAACAACGTGTTAATTACATTAATACGTAAATTTTTTCACAATATGGAGGAATACTAGTGATATTACATGAGTTAAAAAGTACTAAATTATAAGTCACTATTGTACAAGTCAGTGTAATTGTATTAAGTTAAATCGACAAGACTAATAGTATTAGTTTTGTACTTTATTATAAAACAGGACCCAGGTGTGATAAAGTTCTAAATACAGATCTAGACCAACAAATTGTAGGAGATTACTCGTTAGAAATAGACATAAATATGGTAAAGAGGTAGGTGTAAAAGGTAAAACAGATATGTGAAGTAAATATGGCATAGATGAGGTATAGTAATATGTAAATGAGAGATATTACTATACCTAATCTATGCCATATTTAATTCACCTATCTGATTTACGTTTACCATAATTATAACTAGTTATTACCAGTATTTTTCTACAATTTATTAGTCTAGATCTGTATTTATAATTCTATCACACCTATTTGTAGATTGTATTTATTAGTGACTAGTTTCTAGTCCACCAACATGAATACTTCCTCAAATTATTATTATTATTTCTTTTATATATTTTATATACAAAAAAATTATTTTGAAATGTTTTTAATTTTAATGTTCTGCCATTTCTTACAATGTTTGTATCTTGTTTTTTTTTATTTAGCCCTGACGAAGCCCTGAAAAGTAGGGATAAACGTTGGTTAACAATAAATAGTTTTCTTTTATTGTTTTAATACCTTTATTGACCGCCACCTGGACTATCTTCCTAAAATTTCTTGTTTACAGTTCAAAGAAGCAAAATATTTGTAAATATTATTTATCAACTTAAAGAGTAATCAATCAAAGAAAATATCACTTAAAGGGTAACAGATTCCAATTAAAAAGTCATTTCAAGTTCTTGACTGGTTGACTTGCATAAGCTTGTAGTAATTTCCACTAAGCTTGTTTTAGATAGTTAATCAGTAATTTCCCAACCCCTCTCGACCATCCCCGGATTGTTAATCTCCTATTCCAGAACGTTAAACCGACAAGGAGACACGCCTAGAGCAGACCAGACTTCCAAACTCCATTAGAGTACAATAAGAGGGGAAATGCAAACGCCAGGCAATAACTGAGACCACATCAGAACCTAACTATCCTTAATTATTGCCGGGGTCCAAGGGACGAAATGGGAACAGTCTCTAGGCACCTGGGGTCCAAATGGGCTGTCTTCAAACCAAACCCAATTCCCCAGGGTTGCTCTAGCGGCAACAACTACCTCTGACAGATCCCCACTTTTACCTTCCTACCGTGCCTCTACCAATTCCCTCCAACACAACGACCTCTCACGAGCAATATTTCATATTTTACTTTTACTGCAAAACTCTGTCTTATCAATTTATAACCAATCCTATTGGGGAGATCCTTAAATTTAGCAGTTTCAAGTGATTTTTATTTTTTTTCTTTAATGAGGATTTATTTATATAAATTTAATTGTTTATTTTTTCTATGTTTCGAATAATTATCTCATTATGATACATTTAACATTAAATTCCCTTCATTTTCCAACATCTTAAGTAATACCATTTAATGGACCAGTTATTTAGTAATCTCAAATTGAAACTAATAGTCTAGTCAAATTAGACAAAAAAAAAGAAAAACCCATTCATTAAAATAAAATAAAGATACGATCCCGTAATATTAATTTTCGTAGATATAGTAGATTTTTACTTTGATATTTGTATATAACTATGAATTTTCCTTATGAAATTTTGTTTGAACAACTTACTAAAAATCAATTTATTTTAGCAAATATTATGAAAAGTACAACTCTTATGAAGAAAAATATCATTGACTAATTTATAGCAAATTAAAATAGCTTTAATTTGAGGGTTAATTGACGTCAGTATGTTTCATTCTTCCTGGGATTAACTATTTTCGAATATGTTAATGATAAGTTGTGCTTGTTGGTTTTCAAATTGACAGAAGAAGGTCATAATTGGATATAGAGGCTTTCAGAGACGAGTCTTTTGTCATGGTTACGAACTGTAGCAAGTATAGACGTTTTGTCGAAATCGAAAGAAAGATTTAAAGAAAGAGAATGTTCCGAAAGTTTAGAGGCAGAATGATTATGTGAGGAAACAGAATATTTATGTTGTGTGATTCGGTCTTTTATGAGATATTTGGTTTCACCTATGTAAGCAGAATTACAATTAAGGGTGGACCAAGGATATGACATACAATATGTGAACGGTGTAGAGGAGGGATAGGGTCAAGACCGCACCCCCAACCGTCATCTCCTAGTACTAATAGAACATTATTTTATTTTAATACCAGATTGGTCTGGTGAGCCATACATGGTTGATATAACTTTATATATATATATATATTTAACAGTTGATTATGAGGGGGTATAATCATACGAATGACCTCTAACTATATAAAATGTTCTTATAGAATAATGCTTCTTAATAAAAGAGGAAAGTAAAATTAATAACACAAAATAATGATATTGGTACACTTAAATAAAACAAAAAATTTTCTTCTAATAGTAAAAAGAAACAAGTTAATTTGAA
>NW_027109449.1:1210120-1215593 GCF_000696795.3 Halyomorpha halys
TAGGTCACTGCTCCTTTAACTGTCGGCAACTGGGAGTGGAACTTCAGTAACCGTTTTTTAATATAATCCTCTATTGACTCCATTTATAATTCATGATGCAATTGGCTATTTCTTATGAACCAAGGAGCATTAACTGCGATTCTTGGGACTTTATTTTGAAAAGATTGTTTTTTTCCTTTTCGTGAAGGATGCCGCTCCCCAGACTTCACAGCCGTACATCAGCAGTGCCCTGAGGCCTGTTTTAAATATAAGAACAGTTGTTTCTGGTTTTAGTTTGGAATTTCTGTTTAGGATGGGATATAGCATTGCTAATCTTGCAGAAGTTTTAGTTAGTTTGATGTTGATATGGTGATTCCAGGTAAGGCGGCGATCTAGGTGAATTCCCAGGTATCTTACTGCTTCACTGATAGGATTCCATTAATAGAATATCATTTAAAGTAGAGTAAATTTACTAATATATGAGCTATAACAGAGCTGTTTATAGTCAATTGTTCCCAAGATCCAGTTATTTAAAAAGCAACAATCCATACTAAATAAGACCTACATATTTCTATTAGCACTTATATTATAGTTGAATGTGCAATAAATTAGTTCAAGACACTTATCTTTGTAGAAGTAGTTTTCATATTTGCTAAAATAAATTGATGTCTAGTTATTCAGAAAAAAAAATTGTATGAAAAATTCATATTCATTTGCAGATATTATAAAAACTACTACCCTTTCGTAGATAAACGTAATAAACTACTTTATAGTAAATTAAAGTATCTTTAATTTGAGTACTATCAGACATTTGTACGTCTGTTTTTTTCAGATATAGTTTTTCATAAATCAAAAATTATGTCCTGAAAGGAATATTTTGTGAATTTATTTTGGAAAACACTATAAAAAATAAAACTCCTACAAACATAAAACACTTTATAGCACACTGGACTAGCTTTAATTTGAGCACTAATGAACCTCTGTACGTCAAATATTTTCTGCAATAAAAATTTTCCTCAACATTTAGTATTCCTCCTTACAATACTTGGCAGAATCTCCGATTTTGACTTGAAATTATTCATAGTTTTAATTATGAAAGTAATCAAGAATTGAGGTGATCTATTTCTACAACAAGTTTAAGTATTTTTAACTTTTTGAATGTTTTATTTTTAATTTTATGGAACTCGTAAAAGGAAAATACATTTTTTCGTGAGATATATTCTTCTTAAAACACAATTATTATTACAGGGTATATACACTATATATACATATCACAACTAACGAGCTTCGCGAAACACGGCCGTCAGAAAGATAGGAAACGATCGATAAGGACAAAGATCGATACTGTCATCGTGTAAGTGCTGCACCTGTTGACCTACATCTGCAATTATTTATCAGCTCTTGAGCTATTTTTAGAACTCCGTTCGTCGTTGTCAAAAAAAAAAGGTTTGAAAAGTGTTATCGAAAACCAAATAAAGCGATACCGGCGGTGAAAATATAAAAAAAGCATTGATGTTCAACCCTTTTAGCGCTATTTCCTTTTTTTTTATTACTCTTTAGGTTAATGAATGCTATATAAAAATAAATATTTTGCTTGTTCAAACTATTAACAAGAAATTTTGGGAAGACAGACCGGGTAGCGGTCAATAAAGGTATCAAAATAGTAAAAGAAAACTATTTATTGTTAACCATAATTCGTTCCACTTCGTCTGGACTAAATGAAAAAAACAACAAGATATAAACATTATAGAATTGACAGAACATTAAAATAAAAATAATGTCTATCTTTATAAAGTATATAAAAAATAAATAATATATAATATAAGGAAGTGTATTTATTAATGGACTAGAAACTAGTTGCTAATAAATACAACCAGGGCCCTGTTTCATAATGAAAGCTAATAGTATTAGTTCATAGTACACGTGTAGAACATAGTGTGTTAATAATACTAATACTTATTTTTTCCATGATAGGAATGACTATTAGTGATATTACAGGAATTAAAAAATACTAAAGTACAAGTCAGTGTAATTGAATTAAAATAAATCTAAAACACTAATAGTATTACTTTGTACTTTATTATAAAACAGGGCCCAGGTGTGATAAGTTCTAAATACAGATCCAGACTAATACATTCTAGAAGAATACTCCATGGAAATAGTTATAAATATGGTAAAGAGGTATATGTAGAAGATAAAACAGATAAGTGAAGTAAATATGGCATTGGTGAACGATAGTAATATGTAAATGGGAGATATAAAGAAAATTAATAAAAATAAAAATATATGTTTATTAGTTATTAAACAAACTAGGTTGTCCGTTTGTACAATGTGACAGCCCTGGCGAAGCCCTGCACAATGGGGCGAAACGTTGGTTGACAATAAATAGTTTTTTTTTTACTATCTTGATACCTCTATTGACCGCCACCTATCTTCTGTTTAATTTGTGTGTATACTTATTCTTATACATCTAATTTTTATTTATTTCTGTTCATTATTATATTATATAATTTTCTTTATACTTATATTTACATGAGTTTTGACCCTACCTTAGTTTACATTTTGTATCATATTGTCGTACATAGTCAAAATATTTTTAGTTGTTTTTGTATCTATTTTAGCCCTGATGAAGCTCTACAAAGTAGGGCGAAACATTGGAAACTAAATAGTTGTCAACTATTTTTTTTTTCTTTTTTGAACGCATATAAAAAATCAATTATTTAATAAATAACTAATACAAACTTTGTGACCCCCTAGCATTGTAAATACAATTTCCTAAACATACAAACCAGGCTCTTAGAATGGATCTTGCAGATAGATTTTTTCAAAATTCGTTATTTAAGTCCTGTAAGACTATTTCAATGGGAATAAGACCTTGCTGATATTAAAGAACATTTAATTCTACAGTAACATGTGAAATTGTGTAAAATCGATTCTATAAGGTGGCACATTCGGTAAATCGATTTTATCAAAAAAGTTGCTGTCACATCCCAGGCATAACCCTCCTTATGTAATGTATAATATGTTATTTCAGTTTCGTACTATTTGTTTTTGGGCTCGGGTTTTCCAACACTACTCACAGTCTCTGAGACTCACACACACCAGTGATATCAGCCGATCAAATGCGATTGATCAAATTAAGACAGAATAAAGTGTTTGTATGAAGTTATGCCTTCAACTCAATGCCAGGCACACGTTCACTTTTGGTTGGCTGGTTGAGTTTTAAGTGGACTGTATATAATTGATGGTAATGATGAAATTAAACATGATTAAATAAAAATAAAATTCGATTATATAAATTATAAGTGGTGAAGGTTGGCCCAAATTTAACCAAACCAAAACAAAACATTTATGGTTAAAAGGGTTAGTAAATTTAAAATAACTGAGCTTTGGAAAACTGTAGATCTAATGAGGTGGTTGATGATGATGTGGATGTAAACTATATTGAACTGGATGGACTTACTCCATACTTCCTTTCTTCTCTCCGCATTCCTATACCTTTCTCTCTCTGCTTCCAGAAAAGCTCAGGAATGAAGCTACTCACATATGGTAGAATTTTGGAGTGAACAAAGAAGAAGTGCTTTAGGCAGAAAACAAGATGGCTCTCTCTCAGCCTGGGTTGATTTTTCTCACCACAGAGAGCGCTGGAGGAGGAGAGTTTTGGCTGTTGGCTACATGGGGTACTACTAATACTTACATTATAGCAGCCCCTCCAATGCAATCTTTCGGTAAATAAGCCTTTTATCAATTATAGTTATATGGTAAATAAATTTTTAACGTAGAAAAAACAAAAAAAGGTCGTTTACTGGAATCCATAAAACTTTTTTTTTTACAGTAAGTTCTCGAAATATTTAACACGGGAGAGGTGTAGCTTTGAGCATTTTGCTCATGTTGAGAAATAAACATCTTTATTTTCCAAGTTTTTCATCTTTTGTGTTTATACTTCTGTCTACCTCTCGTTAATACTTTGGTGTTGCTATTACCACTTGTTAATGTTAGTCCTTCGTTTATAATTTCTCTCACCTGTACACTTCTATCGTTACATCTTCTTTTTTCTTATTTGAACAATGTACTCACTGACAACACATCTCCTGTGTTTCTTATTTTAAATCATGAGCTGCGACCAAAAGATCGATCTTTTACGAAATCTGGATTTTTCAGTCTCTGATGGAACTCAAATTAATCGTAAAGATTTCTGTAATCATCAGATCCAGTTATATAGAAAAAATTGTCTATGAGATAAATGCTCACCAGGCTCCTCTTAGGGGAAAAAAATAGGACACTCCTGCCGGGTTCAGTCACACGCACACACACACATACACACCATTCTGCAAGACTATGATTTTTGATCTAGGAAAGAAAAAAAAATGATCGCAACACTTTTCCTTACTATATATTTCAAATATAGGTAATTGAAAGTAATATGGCCTTTAAGTATTGAAATATTCATTAACATTAATAGATATATTAATACATGAAAGGAACAGGAAGAAGCTTTGTATCGTATTATTATACATTCTTGAGGTATATATAATAAATTAAACCATAGAGGTTCATAAATTGCCAATGTACTATCAGGCCATCATCCCCTATGCTTGGCCACATGACTGCTATCAATCACTGGCGCCGTAAAGCCATCTGGGATATACTGGGATGGTCCCTGCGGTCTTAACTTCTCTTAGCCACAGCTTTCATGATAAAGCAATTTTCAAAATTTAAATTTAGATGACAGTGTAAGAAACCAAAGTTGAAATATGAAATCGTTTTTCTATTGATGGAATTCTATTTGTTATTTTAATTACTGTAAAAACCACTAGGAGAATGGTGTAGTATTTTTTTTATTTAGTTATTGCTATTTATAACTATAATTCATAAACTTACATCCAATAAATTTGATTTTAGTTCATAATGGAGCAATATAGGCGTGTAGAGAAACTACCCATAGGTAGCATTCTAATGAGGTTTTTACATTAGCAGATCTCGTGGCCATCTCCTTTTCAGTAGGAATGAAAGAGGAAGGAAGTTTAGAAACTAGTGGCTTTGAGTGGTTAGGGAGTTTATAATGGAAGGAATGATATCTGGTTCGGTCTAGAACTATAATAATACTGATATTGCAGTGATATTTTTATATCTTATAAATTAATTAATGTAGATTAATTATTTTTTATATATGATGGTTTGAGAGTGGTTTAGTTTATTATCAAATGAACACAATTTTGATCCTTTTTTTTTCCTCTCAACTTTTATTCTTTTAAAATTCACCAACGTTTCGGCCCTCAGGCCATTCTCAAAGATACAACCTACAATTTTTTGTTTTTGAGAGAAATACTTTATTCATATATGCTGCCTAAATACATTAGGTTGCTATCTTACACAGCATACTTATCAATCCTTAATCGGACATATTTACATTACATATTCATGGTATAATCATAAAAAAAAGATATACAATAATAGGATATAATCAACATTTTTTTTTTCACCACTACAGTTT
>NW_027109449.1:1216043-1223525 GCF_000696795.3 Halyomorpha halys
GCTCCTTGTTCTATCTGGTATTGTTCCGCGAGATCCAAACCAGAGGCCTCTCACGGTGAATGTCATCAATATTGAAGGAATGGCCAAAGAAATCAGTGTATAGTTGAAGGAAATAATGTAATTGTTACATAAAAAGAAAAAAAAAATTTTGCAGGTTGTATCCTTGAGAATGGCCTGGGGGCCTAAACGTTGGAGAATTTTAAAGAATAAAAGTTAAGAGGAAAAAAGGATCAAAATTGTATTAATTTGATAATTAATTAATGTAATTAAACTATTACATTTTTAACTTTGTAAACTACATTAAAAATATGGATTAATATAAATGAAACATTGTTAATTTTGTTTTTATTTGCCCCTGTAAATTAATTACATTCAGCAAATAAGCTGTGCTATTCAGACATTGCTTGGGTTGGCATAAGGGAGACAACACCCAGTGGTGCATCTTCCAGACTTTCAAATAAATTATTCAATTACACTGTCCCTCAACCAACTCCTCTTCAGCCTTCGCCTAGTTACGTCATAGATATCAAATGTCAAGTCATAAAAATGCTGCTCGTTACAGTTACTATGCTTAGGTCAGAGTGAATGGTCTCGTTTGAAACGTAGAGTGGTGAGTTCAATGCCAGTTTTAAAAAATTGTGATTGTAAAATTAGGATTTTTTTTAATCTGAACCTTGAGGCATAAGTTCAAATGGGTTATAGGAAATTAACATGCTTCATTTAATGATAAAAGGAAATTTACATTTTCAGGTATAAAAAGTTATGTATTATTTAATAAATATAAATTAAAAATTATAAATAATTATTTTTAAATAAAAAACTTTAAACTTTTTTTAAGTGAAGTGAATATTTTTGTTTTTTTTATTTGTAAATTTGACTAATAAAACATGAAGGTGATTTTCGTAAGGAGGCCGGTAACAATGGAGTCAAAATTGGGAATATGCTAACCGTCTCTGCACTGGCAATTGCTGAATTTAAGTTAATTTACGTCTAAAAAGTATATTAAGTTAAATTAGTGGTTTAGTGGTATCTTGACTATAGTTAATTTTTATGTGACAGGAAAATATGGGGAGCCGATAGTACAGAGCCGGGAAGAAAAACAAAAGGCAGTTATCTCACCCCAATTTTTGATTACTTTAATGAAAACTAGGTATAATTAATAGTCAAAATTGATGAGTCTGCCAAGTATAGGTAGGGAGAATAAAAAATGGCGGCTGTTTCAAAATCTTAAAAAAACATTAATTTTTCATTCGGAGATTTATATCTTGAAAAATACCAACAACACTAGAAAATCTAAGAGAACATGATTTAGAGAAACGTACATTTGCTGAAATATTAGCCCTAAAAGAGCTATTTACGTCCAATAGTTCTCGAGACATAGCTTTTTAAAAAGCAAAATGGCTTAAAAATCTACTGAAAGATTAGTGATTAGTTCATTTTTTTGAGAAATCTATATCTCAGTAACTATGAGACGTACAGATATCTATTTGCTCTCAAATCAAAGCTAGTTGAATGGACTATAAAGAAGTTTATGACGTTTACCTTCGTAGGAATAGTAGTTTTCATAATATTTGCTAAAATAAATTGATTTATAGTTGTTCGGACAATAAGTTTGATTTATGAAAAATTTCATTTCAGAAACCATTGGACGTACAAATGTCTGCCAGCGCTCAAATTAATGCTAGTTAAATTTACTATAAAATAGTTAATAATGTTTATATTTGAAGGAGTAGTAGTTTTTATGATATTTGACAAAATAAACTTACAAAATGCTAATTTCTAGTTGTTCGTATAAAATGTAGGATTTTTGAAAAAAATATATCTCTAGATCCATAAGAAGCACATATGTCTGCCAACTCTCATAACAAAGGAAATTTAACTTACTATAAAGTAGTTTATGACAACTATCTTCTTAGGGGTAGTAGTTTTTATGATATTCACTTATGAATATAAATTTGGCAAATGAAAATTTGACCGAACAACGTCAATGTAAATTTATTTTAGCGAATTGTATGTAAACTACTACTTCTACGAAGATAAACATCATAAACTATTTTATAGCTCATTAAACTAGCTTTTATTTGAGTGTTAATAGACATCATCTGTACATCTAAAGGTTTTTGAGATATAAATTTTTCGAAATAAATACACTTACTACTGATCTATCTTTCTGACATTTCTTAAAAATGTTGTATTGGACGTACTAATACAACATTTTTAAGAAATGTCGCTTTTAAAAAAGCTATATCTGGAAAACTATTTAACATAAATAACTCTATTAGGGCTCATATTTTGGCAAATTTACTGTTCTTTAAATGACGTTCTCTTAGGTTTTCTTTTGATGTTTCTACTTTTTAAGATATAGACTCCGAATGAAAAATTACTTTTTTTTTATCGCTTTGAAACAGACTCCATTTTTTATTTTCCCTACCTATACTTGGCAGACTCATCAATTTTGACTAGGAATTATACATAGTTTTCATTAAAGTAATCAAAAATTGGGGTGAGATAACTGACTTTCTTCTTCTCTTGGGCTCTTGAACTAGGAATACAGCAGCGCTATATATGTAGGTGCGGAATAGAATGGCTTTTCGAGGAAGATATTTTAGGATATTGGATGTAAAGAGGTCTTATTACATACCAGGTCGTATTCGGGCCTTGTAGGAAATTAATCTATGAATGATGTTGGATATTTCAAAGGATTTATAAGGTTTAGCTAACAGGGTTATTTGGAGTGGAATATTTAGTTCTGCTACAATTTCATTTAATGTGAATTGGATTAAAGGTTTTAGAGAGGTGATGATAAAAAATTTAGAATATAAAATCTTTTTAGGAAATCGATCGTGAATAAATAATCTGAAGTAGATGGTAACGAGAATTAATTGGTAATAAAATATGCATATATTTAACGAATGCTTAGGTATTTCATAGTAATTTTGCATTTAATTTCAAAAAGATCAACCTTCTAAGGATAGATTTTTAGACTATCTTGTTCAAAATCGTTGGGTCTGGTTAACTGAGCGGTAAAAGCCCGCAGAGAACCGTTCCGCGCCATAGCCTGCCAAAGCTCTCTTCGGTCTTTTCCTAACAGAGATCCCTCCTAACTACTCTACTCCGTTTCCCTGGAAAATGCTGCCTTACTTCTGTAGGTTCAGGCCATATACAACAGCTAGACAACATACCGATTAATTCGTATAATCTTCATTGTAGACTTATAAGTCATTTGTACACAGTGAAGAAGAAGAAAGAAAAAATACAAATTATACACAAAATAATATTGTATAATATTTTCTATAGGTATTATATTCTTCTTTATAGTAACTTCTGTGAATATCACAACTCCTTAAAACGTTTATTTATTCATTGCGTAACGTTTTGGTAAAATTTGTGTCTTTTTTAAATCGAGTTCTCATAGTTGGACTAAATGCCGAAAAATGTATGTATAATTAATACATTTCGATAGTATTTTATGTCTAATTAATTATAATGATAAACAGATTTAAGGGTACCCGTAGGAGTGAGTAGCTCATTGGTAAGGCAATCGACTGGGTGGGCACCCTTGATTGGGTAAAAATCGAGCGTGATTCTGACAAAATTACCTCCTTGTAAAGCCGTTGGTCTAGCAACAGTACTTCTTTACAAATAAGTACAAGAGCCCAAGAGGAGAGAAAAAGCAGTTATCTCACCCCAATTTTTGATTACTTTAATGAAAACTATGTATAATTAATAGTCAAAATTGATGAGTCTGCCAAGTATAGGTAGGGGGAATAAAAAATGGCGGCTGTTTCAAAGCGATAAAAAAAACTAATTTTTCATTCGGAGCTCTATATCTTAAAAAATAGGAACAACACAAGAAAACCTAAGAGAACGTCATTTAAAGAAGAGTAAATTTGCTAAAATATGAGCCCTAATAGAGTTATTTACGTTGAATATTTTTCGAGATATATCTTTTTAAAAAGCAACATTTCATAAAAATGTTGTATGGGATGTACTGAAAGATCAGTAGTTAGAGAATCTAATTTGAAAAATTTATATCTCAAAAACCATTTGATGTACAGATGTCTATTAGCACTCAAATTAAAGCTAGTTTAATCAGCTATAAAGTAGTTTATGATATTTATCTTTTTCATAAATCAAACCTATTGTTCGAACAATTATAAATCAATTTATTTTAGCAAATATCATGAAAACTACTATTCCTACGAAGGTAAAATTCACAAACTTCTTTATAGTCCATTAAACTAACTTTAATCTGAATGCTAATAGACATCTGTACGTCACATAGTTCCTGAGATATAGAATTCTCAAAATAAATTAACTAACTACGAATCTTTCAGTAGATTTTTAAGACATTTTGCTTTTTAAAAAGCTATATCTCGAGAACTATTAGACGTGAATAGCTCTTTAAGGGCTAATATTTCAGCAAGTTTACTTCTTTAAATAATGTTCTCTTAGATTTTCTAGTGTTGTTGATAGTTTTTAAGATATAGAGATCCGAATGAAAAATTAGTATTTTTTAGTATTAGGGAATAAACCCTCTGCCTATACTTGGCAGACTTATCAATTTTGACTAGTAATTATACCTAGTTTTTATTAAAGTAATCAAAAATTGGGGTGAGATAATTGGCTTTTCTCTCCTCTTGGGCTCTTGTACTAAAAGTAATGCACCCCTGACCTTTCACGGGTTGTAATGGTACGGATTTGAGATGAATTATTGTGAATTAGTGGAGGGGTGAAGTTAGCACCCTTCCACTAATTCATAAACATTCCTCGTAAACTCAAAATATAACATAAATCAATTCAAAGTAAAAGCTCCACATGAAATAAAAAAAGAAAGTAAGATTATACATACATTCAACCCTAAGAAATAACAAAATTAAAAAAAAAAATCACTGTATGAAATAACAAACAACACTCTATAGTGCTGATTAAACCCTCTATGGTGACAACATCATTGAGATACCTCTAATTGTAATCACCATGGGCCCTCGTATCTCTGCAGCTCATTTCCACGGTTCATCCCTTTTTTCTGGTGTACCACTGTCCCGATTTTAATTTGGCCCTTAAAATCGCATTCTCGCTGTCCAGTATATTTTCTATTAACATAGCTTCAATTCGGCTTATTGGTCGGCCATAACCTTTTGGGAAGTGGCTTACTTCACCCGTTTCCCCAGTAAACCGTTGAAGTCGGAAACGGCCTTCCTCAAGTCCTGATCGATGCCATGCGTACTATGATCAACTCTAGTCTCATGGTATGGGCTCCCACAAGAGAGACGTCCGGAAGTGGAGGAATGACCTCTATGGGAGGGGCGTTGTCGTCCACGTTCTGATTTAAAGCTTCAAAGTTCAAGACCACTTGTCTGATGATCCCGTTGGTAGCCATTATTTATAAAACATGAGAGAAAAAAATGATAGGAGATGACAAAACAAAAAAAAAATACTCCGGTATCTATAGTACCTGGTTTTCGGCACCAGTTAAATGTTTGCGAGCACTAAAACAAACAGAAATGGATAGAGAAATGACGCAGTTGATGTATCTCAAAGGCTGCCCTTAGAGTCAAGTTCGGCTAAATACATATCAGTTCGATTAGTTGATATTGGAGTTACAATTGACTGTAACTTTTATATATGTGAATTTTTGTTTACGAAATCTACTTTTTATAAGATAATTTAACTTACTTTGAGTGGAGAACTTTAATGTTTCAGCGAAATTGGTTCTCTCGTCAATAAGTTTTATTTTCTGTTGAAAATTGTGAAAAAATGATTTCTAAACACTGAAGAATTTCCTCCTTCTTGTTCAGAAATGAAAGTATGAAACTTCTAATCACACTATATTTTGAAATTAAAGGTGAATCGTAATTGCGAAATTGGAGGATTGTTGTCTGGTAACCTCTGACTTTTATGAAAAATCATCCCTAAAAATCTTTTTAAAAAATCGGTTTGGACTAATTTCTTTATATTTTATTTGATTTTAAAATTAACGGTATCATAAAACCTCAAATTTTAAGGGAGTGTTGATTTCCGGTCTTAGTCTACTACAAAGGTTCATCATAAAAATTGATAAACCAACATCTAAAAACTTTCAACTTCATAATTTTATTATGTAAATTATATATAAGGCATCAACTTAATAAGTTTACTGGGGGAAAGAAAATAGATTGATTTTAGAGCAACGTTAATTTTAAAGGAAAAAAAATTAGACCAAACGACAAAGAAAGCAATAAGGGAGCTCTTTGAAGGGCTCTGCCTAAATTGCTTTAAAAATGGCTCTGGTTGGCAAAGTGTAATAATTTTTGAAATTAAAATATTTTCATTTAAATAAAAATTGAAATCAATTGGAAAAAAAAATATATCACACATTTTCCGATACAAAAAAACTTTTACAGAAGAAACGCCTATTATATACACATAGTAATATAAAAGCAATATTCACCACTTTGATTTACCATCCTGCCTGTGATCCGGAAACCTTATAACTCAGTTTTGAAAAAAACATATCGTCTTACTTCGTATTTTTTAGTTTTGTTTTCATATTTTATGGACATTTATATCTCAAATAAATTCTGGTGAAAAAATGAGAAAAGCCCGCCTCCTCCCACCAAAAAATGAAGGAATCAAAATACAATTTGCAACATGCAAGCATGTCAGTTTCGCTCTCCATTGCAAGTCTTCTCCACCAATCCATTTTAACTCGACACCACTTCTCTTCTCTGGCAAATTTCAGTATATTGGCTTTCTACTAGACAAGAGACTATTATGAAACTCACACACCAGACATAAAAGGATGAACTTAACCGACGTTTTGGACAATTATATAGATTACTACAGAAAAATTCTCATTTTTTACTTGAAAACAAACAACTGATGTAAATGACAATATTAAAACCTATCTGGTCATACGGACTTCAACTTTAGGGATCAGCAAAACTTTCGAACATCAGACCTTTCAATCCAAAGTCTTTCGAACAATAGTCGATGATTCACAATATTAAGTAACAAAGAAAACCTTACAAAATTACCTTAACGTCTCTTATGTCTTAAACGTAATTCCATCTAGATTTACCAACCAACTTTTATCAGAACCTAATTCACCATCTAATCCCTTTACGCAATCCCAATCTAGCCCCAAACCTCCCTATAATCCTACTGCCAATGGTTAAAACGGCATTGGCCCCGAGACCTTTTACGTATTTCTGTTTGAGTTTTGGTGACGGCCAGCTTCTCCAGTCAATGTCATGAGTGTATGCGGCCCAATCCCTCTCAATCAGTCTCCTAATACCAGTGACGCGGCTGGGAGAGAAACGCTGTGATCTCTTGGAGCCCTCCATTCTCCATTCCACACGAGAGCTGCTAGGCTTGGCTCGAAGTATCCCTGCAGGATATAAATAGTTTATATTGGTCCGACTGAGTTTTTTATTTTATTGTTACGTAAATTTAATTTAATTTTTTTTGTACATAAATTATTTTATTTTATTTTTATTG
>NW_027109449.1:1224938-1230582 GCF_000696795.3 Halyomorpha halys
GATTTTGGATTGTAAGGATTGAATATGAGAGGAATTCGAAGGATTAGTGGAGCCCCAAAGCTCAACTCCATATGTCCAGATTTATGGCCTCCATATGGCCTTATTACAGACATGTAGATCAGTCTTTTGTAATGTGTTGGAAGTTTAGACCATTTGTCTAGTAAGTGCTGTAGTAGTCGAAATCGACGTGCAGTATTCTGTCTTTTCAGTCTGGTGTAAGGATTCCAGGTTAATCGTTTGTCCAAGGTAGCGGATCTCTTCGACAGGGGTAAGAGTAGCATCATTAAATGAAACTGTAGGGCAGTCAGTAGATTTACGACAAAAGTTAAAGGTGATGTGTTGGAATTTATCTTAATCCTCCAATTACGACACCATTCTTCGCGGGCTGTGATTTGGGATTGAAGATTTTGGGACACGATTATTATTAACAGCGAGCACACATGTGTCATCGGCAGCGTGGTAAGGATAGTGTTAGGATTGGTTGGAATGTCAGCTGTATAGACAGTGTAGAGGATGGGACCAAGGATACTACCTTGAGGAATACCAGCGGACTGAGAATAGAGGGATGAATAGGAACCATTGTGGTTTACTTGAAAAAATCTATCAATGAGAAAGGAACGAATGATGAGAAAGTATGTAGGAGGTAGGAATTTACGGAGTTTGTAAAGCAGTCCCGGGTACCAGACTCGATCAAAACCCTGTTCTACATCGAAAAAGACTCCCGCGCAAGAAGACGAGACTACGTCCACTACACGAAGACATTTGGGGATGTTCGGAATCCAGACTGGTGATCAGAGATTATATGATTGGAATCCAGAATGGGGTATAGGCGTTTGAAAATGAGTTTTTCAAGGATTTTGCCCATGATTGGTAATAGAGAGATAGGGCGATAGGATGATGGGAATTCTGGAGGCTTTTGGAGTTTAGGGATAATTTTAACTATAGATAATTTCCAGGAAAACATGTGGAACGGAGTACGGCGTTATATATATATAAGTGAGGAATAGGATGGCTTTCCGAGGAAGAAGTTTTAGAATGTGGGATGTTATTAGCTCGTATCCAGGCGCTTTTCGGGTAGATAATCTTTGAATGATACTAATGGTCATTTGAAGCGGAATTCATTTCGTTCTGCTTCAATACATTCAAGATGAATTGGGTTAAGAATATCAGGATGTGGAATAAAGGTTTTAGAGAGGTGTTGTCCGAATGTTTGTGATTTTTCTGCGTCAGTCTGTTCCAGATTTGCGATTCGGTGAGAAGTGGGTGGTTAAATTCTTTGAAATTCCGCAGTTTTTTAGTGGTCCTCCATAATGATTTGTCAGTAGTAAGATTTTCAGTAGAGTTAATTAAATTTTTAATTTTGTATTTTCTGATTTCTACTTTTTGTTTGTTAGTCGATTTGGTGTAATACGTTTTGTCAGTTGGATATCTGGTCCTATGCCACTTCGATCTTGCTTGGAGTTTTAATATGATAGGAAGATTCCGTGGCCGGTTATTTTGTTTATTGTTATTAATTAGCCTATTAGCCGATCTGTTGTCAGTTATACTTGTTCTTATTGATGATGTGAGTTTTTCAATAGCTTCATCAATGTCTTGTTTTGTCTTCAGTCGAATGTTTAAGTCCAGTTTAGTTTCCAGTTCATATTAATATAAATCTTAAATTGTTTTATATTATTTATAAACCAGTTTGCTGTATATGTAACTACTACTGTGCTGCTTCGACATTCTAGCTCTACTATATGGATATTGTCAAGAGAAGATAAGAAGTGTGAGTTAACTGCTGGACAAGAAGGCAAACTGATTCGAACCCTACCAAACCAACTGAAGAATTTGGACTTGCACTTGAAAATTCTAGAATACGTTTTGAAAGGAATAATGAAAAGTGGATCAAACATGGAAATAATACGAATTTCAAGAAGGCGATTTAAACGGGAATAAATTATACTGAAATAAATTAAAAGAAGTTAGGAAAGGATCATTTATTAGAAAGAAGAGAGTTCCATCCTCCATATATGAAAAAGATTGTAATAAAATACATAGTTCAGCAATTAATTTCTATATCCATAAGCTAGATCCATTCTCTTTTCTTGTAGAAAACGAATTTT
This sequence comes from Halyomorpha halys, assembly GCF_000696795.3. Classification (NCBI taxonomy): domain Eukaryota; kingdom Metazoa; phylum Arthropoda; class Insecta; order Hemiptera; family Pentatomidae; genus Halyomorpha; species Halyomorpha halys. The sequence goes on from NW_027109449.1 coordinate 1,227,044, forward strand.
CGACGAAGGGAGGTGTAAATTATATTCAAAATTTGGGTAGTTGTGCTGCTTCGACATTCCAGTACTTCTAGTAGACCTAGTGTGAACTATCATAAGAAGGTTATAAGAAATTTTTTTCGTTGTAATTATAACAATGGAAAGATACCTTCACTAACCTGTACAATGTCAAATTCATTAAAACTGTGGAAAGGGACTGTTATTCAATTCAATTGTTTTAGCTATCACCTAACTGTCTTTCTTAAGAATTACATATATACATCGCTTTTGAAAAATAGCTGGTATCCTTTAGGCAGATAAAAACTTCATTGTCGTTGTGCGTTTTGTTCATACGTCACAGTAGTGTGAATACGAAACATTTGGTCTCAGAACAAACTGATAGTGAGTGGCATTGTGATCAGACTACTATGGGTTATTTTGGTAACAGAGTTGGGCAAAAAGAAGTCACAATTCCTTTCCAATCACTGAAAATTGATATGCGCATATCGATCTCTGACTGATGATCTATCGAACGAGATAACCCAGCTGGATGTAGGTTTACCCACTTGTAAAAAGAGTTTCATTGTTTATAGTTCAATGAATTTTAATCAGCTCTAATCTTATTCATACGATTTGTAACGTTTCCTAATTTTTTTTATTAATTAATATTGTTGTAAATTAATTTATATCTTGTTTAAACCAACTATTTAAGTTTCATTCTGCATACAGAAAATATCAATTTATTTATTTCTATTTTTTTATCTTATCTTTTGATATGTATGAGAGGCACCAGCTGGAGTTTTTTAACTTAAAATAATTCATTTTGTTGGCATGCCAAAGCTACCGCCAGACCTAGGCAAAAATCCGTCGGCAACAGATCTAAAGAAATGTACAAAGATATATAGATAACAGAGGGTATGCACCCTCTGGGAACCATTAACCGTCTAGGCAGAGTTAAGCAAACAAACAGCCCTTATCGTGCACGTGGCCAGTTTAGACATTAGTAAGTACAAAGAAATAGCCGCCGTAATTGATAACAAATAAACACCCCTTATCTCACACGGGCCTTTCTAAAAACCTCGGGAAACATAAAGTAAGCCGCCAGAAGCCGGCTTTCTTCAAAGAAGAAACTTTTAAAGATGAAAGGTAAGACTTTCGTCGAAGATCATTGGACCTTCTCATCCCCTCTGAAAATAGAGGAACCAATCAAAGGACAGAAATCAAAAGAAGGAGGAGTCAGAAGGAGAGGGGAGAAAAGTAACAAAAGGGCAGGAAAAAGAGTTTTTGAACACAGTCAAGGAGAAACAGTCAGTGGAAACAGTCAGGGGGAACAGTCAAGACCTGAAGACAGTCAGAGGAAAGGACAGAGTCGAGGTGGAGAGAGTCTGGTAGGAAGGCTGACGGAAGGACAGACTGGGAGAGTTTGAGGGAAGCTGGGAGAGATGAACACCTGAAGTTAGGACGGAGGAAGAGAGAGCGGCAGCCAAGAGGCGAAGATGTACCGAAACAAGTAAGACCTTTTCTGTTGTTATTTGAATGGCAAGTATAGAATTAGTAACTTAGAGTCAATATAAATATCAAATATCCCAACTGGTACTTCTCAATTCATTATCTTATAATTAAAGTATAATGAAACAAGTCTACCATGCTCTCTCATAATAGTATTCTTGATAATGTATATATAATTGTAAATATAAAAGATGTAACAAAGACTTTACTTTATAATTAATAATCCCTGCATGCCACCTCATATATAATAGCATAGTAAATTGGTGAACACGATACCGTTGGAAAGGAACTCCAATGATTAATTATGATATTCATATCTAGTATACCACGGCGGGAGTTTTCAGATGGTATCTAGGGGTTGAATTAAATATAGCGCATCCCTTTTCAGTCGGTTCCCATCAGGAACTGATAGAGATACTTAATGTAAATATATAATATAAATATATAAATACAAATACATTTCAATATAATACCTGTACGGGGAACCCCTACTCGGGCTTAGAAACCCCGAAGCCCCGTACACGGCACTTTGCAGTTATGATGCTTTTTTTATTATTTATTTAGGGATCTAAATTTTTTATTTCTCTACATTGTTTTGTTGTTACTTCTATTAATTATAAATTATATTGTATGTTATTAAATGGAAAGGTTATTTTTTTATTATTTACTTTTCTGTCTCCTTCTAATTTGTTAGTATTCTTTTCAACTTTTTTTTTTTTTTTTTAGATAGACCATATTCTATTTTCATTGCCAGCGTTCTTTATTTGGGGAAGGCATTATGAAATAATAAATTATACAAAATATTACAAAGAGAGATTACAGAGAGAGTAAAAGTATTAAAAATCTACAAAAGAAAAGTATATACAAAGAAAGAAAAAAATATGAAATAAATTCATGAACAATATTAGATCTGCAAAACATGGCGTTTAAGAAAGTATTTGTTATAGCTGCCGATTACTTTAGTTAATGGATTTTCAGAAGTAGTGGTTTCATTGGTCAAAAATGTTGAACGATGACACTCTTTTAATTTATTTGCTGAGCGAGTTGGCGCATAAGTAAAGTACTGTGATACTAACTCCTAGGACTTGGGTTTGAATCTGGTTGTTGCAGATAATTATTTATTCTGTTAATGAAGCCGTAGGTTCGGAGAGCCCTCTCAGATTCACCCAACCTCTTAAAGTAGGTACTCCTAATTAGGGAAAAATCTGAAGGTTGTTTAATCATGAACAAATCAACCCCTTCAGCAATCATCGTTTGTGAAATAGAACTTTACAAGCTTACAAAGTACTGAACCCCTTATCCTTCATGAATTGTAGCATTACAGATTTTTAATATTATGTTAGCGAGAGGATGATGATTTGAAAGTACACGAGAGAGAGGAATTATAAAAGTAGTGGAGATCGGTCTAGCTGGATATTAAAGAATAAAATCAGAGTAATCGAAAAATACATCATTGCGTTTACTGGTCTTATTCCTGGCACGAAACGATAAAACGATGCACGCAACATTTATGTTTTATTCATTCAATTTTTAGGTTTTTTATTGTCATAATTATTCCTACAGGAATTAATTATCAACGAAGCTAATTTTTTAAAGAACATAATCCTCTGAATTTAAAATAAAAAATGAATTTTAAATTAGGCAGCTCATATTCCTATATTTATATTGAAGAGAATTAATACAATCGGACACAACTTAAGGCCATTAAGTGTTCAAATATTCATACAACATATACAGAAGATAAAAAAAAATGTAAATAATATAATAGTACCCCCCGAATTAAGAATTTTAATTTTAAAAAATAATAAAAAAAAATATATAAATAACACTATGATTAGTATAAATAAAAATATGAATCTATATTAAAACTATAATAAAATAAAACTAATCACATAATAAAAATATTTATTTATAAATAATTGACCGTATAATTTCAAATAATGAAGAAGATGATTTGGTGTAATACGTTTTGTCAGTTGGATATCTGGTCCTATGCCACTTCGATCTTGCTTGTCGTTTTTCCCTTAATAAGATACGAAGATGCCGTGGCAGGT
>NW_027109449.1:1230827-1241409 GCF_000696795.3 Halyomorpha halys
GTTTGAGTGGTTAGAGAGTTTATAATGGAAGCAGTGATATCTGGTTCGGGCTAGATCGGTTACATAGGGAACATTAAGTTCTTTGTGTATGATTATATTTGTGACAAAGTAGGGAGCATTTAGGATTTTACGAAGGATTTTGGATTGTAAGGATTGGATACGAGAGGAATTCGAAGGCTTAGTGGAGCCCCAGAGCTCAACGCCGTATGTCCAGATAGGCCTTATAATTCTCATGTAGACCAGTCTTTTGTAATGTGTTGGAAGTTTAGACCGTTTGTCTAGTAAGCGCTGTAATAGTCGAAATCGACATCCAGTTTCCTGTCTTTTCAGTCTGGTGTGAGGATTCCAGGTTAATCGCTTGTCCAAATGTAGTCCAAGGTAGCGGATCTGTTCGACAGGGGTATGAGTAATATCGTTAAATGAAACTGTAAGACAGTCAGTAGGCTTATGACGTAAAGGGTAAAGGTGATTTGATGGGATTTGTTTTGTTTTCTTAAATCTAATTTTCTGTTTTTGCGTGTTATTGCGTCACCTGTTATTTTTTAACCTTATAGTTAAGGCAATTTTTTATTTTATATAAATACTTTTCTATTGCTATATGATTTTCTTTTCACTTATTTTACATAATAGTAACCCTACATTAATTTACTTTTTTGTATCTTACTATCTTACAATGTCAAAATGTTTTTAAAAATTATTTTAGCCCTGATGAAGCTCTAAAAAGCGGGATGAAACTTCGGAAAATAAATAGTTGTTAACTATTTTTGTTTTTCTTTTTACGGCAAACAACACACGATGGACAGATCTTGTTCATAATTTGAAATAAAATAATTTATGTACAAGACAAATATAATTAAATTGAAGTAATAAAAATATTCAATAAAATAAACACACATTCGCATCTATTTATAATATTTGCATCCTGCTAGGGAACTTCAAGCCTAACCTTGCCACCCCGTGTGGAAGGCAAAGCAGTGCACCAATAGATCCCAGCGTTTTGCCCGATAAAATCAATAACCAAATGACTTTTCTACCAGGACAAAATTATTGAGAAGAATTAATGGGTCAGGAATAAAGTCTGAATCAAGTTTTAGCTTAGAGACGCGCCTTAAACCAGAAATGACACTATTGCGAACGATCATTGGGTGTTCTTGGGTCATCCTGTCCCAATTGGACGTCTATATTTTTCGTTTAGTTCGTCATAAACTCTTTAATATTTTTTATTTATTGTTTATCATTGAAATTTTTTTATAAAATAAACATAATTAAACTTCTTTTAGGAGAAGATTTTTTTTTAATTCATCATTGGAACTCAATAAGGCTATTTCAATTAAGATAGGACGTAGCTCATATTGAAAACAATTTAATTATACATTCACATGTCGAGTTTAATCAAACATTCACATATTTAAGTTAGACAACTCTTATTTATGTAAATAAAATAGGCTTATTTTCAAAACAGGGGGTTGATGTTTTTTAAACGTTTGAACTCTTCTAGCTTAAGCCACAAGTAATGTACATTTATGTCAGCTAACCTCACGACTAATCAAGTGGAGCATGAACTTTATTGCTACACAAGACTTGCACATCAGCTAACATCGGAAACCAAAACAGTACCTGGGCAAATGAACCAATGAGCAGACCGATTCGCTGAACTGGTCGTTCCCTGGCACAATCACAGGTAATCAAGGCTTGATCAACTGCGATAATAACTATTCACAAAGCCTGTGTTAGGGCACTTGGTGATTGGATTTTGGGCGACATCTTGGCCAATTATTAGTCTTGAACTCGCGGCCTAGTGATCTTTATTCTTTTGCCTAACCGAAACATGGATATTTTATACCCATGTATAGAAAACCGAAGATATTACACTGAATTTCGAAATATATAAATTAGGAAGGAATATATAAATAAAAAATACAACATAGCATTGAGGATGAAATTCTAGATTACCATACTAAGTTCAAATGTATTGAACAAAAAATAACTAAGAATTAATGCCCTTAAATTATTGATTTTTAAAATATGGATTTTTAGTTTATCTTCTATCAGTTCTCTCTTCTTCTTGTCTTATTTTAACTATCAAACGCATTTCTTTGTTTGTTTTTAAATTTGTTTATTGACATTTACAACTAATATCTCAAAATAGGTTTGAGTGGTTAGGGAGTTTATAATAAAAATATATATTTGGTTCGGGCTAGATCGGTTACAAATGGAACATTGAGGTTTTTGAGCCTCAAAGCTCAACACTGTATGTCCAGATATGTCTATTATTGTCATGTATTTTGTAATGAATTGGAAGTTTAGACCGTTTGTCTATTAAATCCTATTAATCCTGTAATAGTTGGAATTGACTTGCAGTTTCCAGTCTTTGTTTCTAATGTTGAAATCATTTCTGTTTAATTTTTTATACAACCTTCAGTTTCTTTCTTAGTAAACATCTAAGCATGTCTTTATCTATATTTAATATTTTAGCTGTCCGTTTTGGATATTTATTGCTACTCTTAATGCCATAAAATATTTTGTATAATGGTATATTCTGAACCATAAAATATGTTCTTTTCTTATAACTATTTAGTGTGGTAGTTATAATATAACTCACTGAAGATTTCAAAACATACAGAATAACTTTTAGGTTATGGGTCATAATTGGCTCTAAAGGAAACAAGACACTTTTAAGAAAGCTCTTTTAAGTTTCGGCTATTATTTTATAAAAAAATAATTTACTATTTTTATATATATAGTATATATGGGAATATATAGTTAGGGAAAGTATTGGGATTTTGCAAATGGGTGATTAATTTCACCATCATACCATCTAACACGTAAATTACTTCTGTCGTCAGTAAACCGCCGTATATTAATTATTGTACTTTCTATAGTACATACTTTCATACATGTAATATATAGCAATACACCTAATGTATTATTAGAAGCAATAAATATCACAATATAATTTTCTTATCAATTAAACGCAAACGCCTTACACGCAGCATCCCTCTTTTATTTTATTATTATTATTATTTATTTAATACCAGATCGACCTGGTGGCCTTAAATTAATTAATATAAGCTACACTTTTTTTTTAACAATTGATTATGAGGGGGATTTAACCTCATACAAAAGACAAAATAATAATATAAAAATAATAATTCTTAATAAGAGAGAAAAATAAAGTTTATAACAAAAATAACGACAATCGTAAACCTAACCTAATAAACAATTGCCCTATAAGAAAAAACAAAACAAGCTAATTTGAGAAAAGGACGACGAGAGAAAACAAAATAAATTAAAATGGAAGTAATGTCAATCAATGGTATTGAGAAGTGTAGAATCTATAGCAGGATATCTTGAAGCACCAGTCTTCGGGTTGAGGTTGGATTTCTTATGAATTATTGGAAGTTATGAGTCACTGCTCCTTTAACTGTCGGTAACTGGGAGTGGAACCTCATGAATCGTTTTTTGATGTAATCCTCAATCGATTCCATTTGTAATCTCCGATGCAATTGGCTATTTATTACAAAGCAAGAAGCATTCACTGTAATTTTTAGGAATTTATTTTTAAATAATTGTAATTTTTTTCCTTTTTCGAAAAGGATGCCACTCACAACATTTCACAGCCGTACATCAGCAGTGGGGTAAAGGTGATTTGATGGGATTTGTTTTGTTTTCTTAAATCTAATTTTCTTTAATTATAGTATTTCAAAATGTTTTGAGACAAGGTAATTATTTATTAAATAAATCAAAAATTAGTTTCCAATTCTGTCTCAACGCTTTATTTTTCGGTAGTACAACGTTTCGGCCATTCTAGCCATCTTCAAGGATATCTTCAATATAATCTCTTCCTCACATTAATTTAAAATTTCTTTTGCAGGCTATTCTGCCCAGGTCATTTTCTTTATTATAAGTTCAAAACCTATTTATTTAAAATTTAAAATCATTAACATTTAATTTTCCTCTATAAGATTATCAACAATTAAATACACCACCATGTTAATGATTTTAAATTTTAAATAAATGGGTTTTGAACTTATAATAAAGAAAATGACCTTGGCAGAATAGCCTGCAAAAGAAATTTTAAATTAATGTGAGGAAGAGTTTGTATTGAAGATGTCCTTGAAGATGGCTAGAATACTAATTTTTGATTTATTTAATATCTAATTTTCTATTTTTGCGTGTTATTGCGTTTTCTGTTATTTTTTAACCTTATAGTTTAGGAAATTTTTTATTTTATATTAATACTGTTTTATTTCTATATGATTTTCCTTCACTTATTTTACATAATATTAACCCTACATTAATTTACTTTTTTGTATCTTATTATATTACAATGTCAAAATATTTTAGTGTTTTTTTTAGCCCTGATGAAGCACTAAAAAGCGGGATGAAACTTCGGAAAATAAATAGTTGTTAACTATTTTTGTTTTTCTTTTTACGGCAAACAACACAAGATGGCCAGATCTTGTTCATAATTTGAAATAAAATAATGTATGTACAAGACAAAGCCGTACATCAGCAGTGGCATGAAAATTGTTTTAAAAATAAAAGCAATTGTTTCTGGTTTTAATTTGGATTTTATATTTAGATAAGGAATGGTATAGCATTGCTAACTTTGCGCAGGTTTGAGTTAGTTTGATGTTGACATGGTAATCCCAGGTAAGGCGATGGATCGAGGTGAATTCTCAGGTGTCTTATTGTTTCACTGGCAGGAATCCATTTCACATTTTTGCCTTTGAGATTTAGTCGCGGGGGTGTTGGTGAGAGTAAAAACTTTTTAAGTACATTTGTAGCATCTCTTGATAGAGTTTAGTAGTCCAGAGAGTTTACTTGATAGACTAAAGTGCGAATTCTCCCCCTTAAGAAGGAGTGAGTAAAAATATAGTAGTAGTTCAGTACATTCTAGTTCTATTTTTTGAAATGTATGTTGGACTTTTATTTCAGTCTACCCTCTCTTGACCTCTCCTCCTTCCTAAATATTTTATTCTTTTCTTAGGGATCTACTGCTAGTTCCTGTAGGACTTAGAGTCCCCATCGTGACTGTAAGCTAGTTCCCTGCAGAGCGAAGTTTCCTTCCTTTAAGGACCTACAGCTAATGACCTTAAGACTGATCCTGTCAGTTTATCTCCTATCAAGGTACCTTACTTGTATGAGCACGCATTGTCAAGGCCTTCTGGTACAGAATATCATATCTTTAATTGAAATCAGAACCACTTAATCTAACACAAAAACCTCAACAAACGGAGCGCTGAAGAAAAAAATTATTTAAATAAATATTCTCATATTTATTATTATTTTTTTTAGGATTAAGATTTTATTTGTTAGAAGAATTTTCTAATTAAAGAGAATTGGTTATTTTTTAGCATAATGAACAAAGTGTACATGAATTGCAAAACGATTCCCCAATGAACCAATGTTATAACTGAACTGTAGGCCTACAGATAAAAAAAGAAGTTGGTAATTAAATTAAGTGCCACTTCATCGAAGATGGATCCTTTTTTGTTTTTTATACATTGATATATATGGACCAAACATTATAGAGAATCGGGAGGATGACGGTAAAGGAAAAATCGGGAATTGATGCAAATTTTAGTCAGATATTGTGGTGTTAATTAAGATGGCATGAATGTAATGTTGCTTCAGTGAATTATCACACTGACAAAACTAGAATAAAAAATTGAAATTGTCAGGCTGCTAAAAAAAGATTAAACAAATATAGCCAGTCCAGGCATCAACAGGACAAAAAATTATGAGATCACGTAGATGCAAATAAGGATTAGCTATATACTTTACAGATACTTGAAAAAAATTACTATTTGTTTGTTTTTCTTACTGCATATCTCTCAATTAATGCTTTTTTCATTTTCAACTCCCGGTTCTGCAACGCATATTTGTCTTAATATGTAAATCTGCTGATTGTTTCTTTATCTAATTTCCAATGCCGATCGTTTTTATAAAGCAAATACTAAACTCTTTGCATTAGTATTAAATAAATTACCCTTGTGCAGATGAATTAATCGGTTACATAAATAACAAAATGTTATCTTATCTATATTCCTATTTAATCCCTTCTCTTTCCGATTCGTAGTTTTCTTATAAGATTTCTCTTTGCAACATCTTTCAAGTATTTAATTATTATAGCTATTCTATTATATTATAGTATAGCAACTCTTTTCAATATGAAAAAACGATTCTTCATTGTAGCCATACCACTGATATCAACAGTACTCTATCAATCGTAAGTAGTCCATAAAAAATACCTATCTAGTTGCAACCAATAATCAATAAGAATAATCCCAAACAATAAGACTCCGAAACACGGATACCATTCTTGACATTTCAGAATATTCAATGAGTGAAGTTATGAATGGAGTTCTCAATTTAAAGACAAGTTTTATACCATTTGAATTTTTACCAAATTAAATTATAATTCATATATTCCACGCAGCCTCATAAAATGGGTGTCGCATGTGATCATCACCTGGTAAAGCGGCAAGCCCACACCATAGAGTGGATGAAGAAAAAATGATTCGACCGCCTTCATCTCCTTAGACTGCAGAGCGTGTCCACCCGCTGCTGCTCCCCAGACGTCATCAGGTCGTTCCCATCAGTGAGATGCACTATTCTCCTCTTGGTCATAAAGGTCCTGACCAACTTCCAGAACTGTCTATGGTCGTCATGTGTTCTTCGGAGTTGGTCATGCCAGAGCGCTGTCTTCCAGTCACGCATGAGGGAGGCTATTTGCCGGGTCATCGCATTGATGGCCGGTTTCAAGCGGTAGCCACGCGTGCGCAAGAAGACATTACGTAGGTTGTTCTGCTGGCCAATCAAAGCGAGGATGTGCTTCGGTGGCTTCGTGATGGCGTTGGGGACAGGAGTGAACTTCAGGATGAAAAACAGGATGTTACTGTTGGCTGCCCTCTGGATGGTGGTGGTGATTACCTCCACTGCTGTGTCCACCTCGTCCGATGTGTTGCATTGCACTATGGCTGGTAGTGCTTCAGCAACGCTCGACGTGTATCGTTTCCAGTCAGCCTCATGGAGAAGATATTTGCTCGCAGATGGTGTCGCGGGCTTACCATTAAAGGTGTATAGTACTGACCTGTGGTCCGATGGTCCGTAGGGCAGCGCTTGGCAGTCCGTGACGGTGTGCATGCTTCTGGTCAGGAGAAGGTCGAGTGTTGACGTGCACGAAGGGCGGGACGCGTGCCTAAAAGTATGCACTCCCGGGTGGAAGAGAGACAGCCTGGTCTTAGTGATGTAAGTACCCAGAGGGGCCGGGCATTGAAGTCCCCCAAAATAACATGCCGGCTAGTCGCCTGGGCGTGTTGCAGTAGCAGCTTCACGGACGTGAGACCAGCCCGAGGTCTTCTGTAGACACAGGTGAACGTGTGACGGTGTTAAAACCGTACGTCCACTGACTAGATGAGTACCCTCGGTAGCCGTCACTGGATTCGGGATGCTCCTTGACGGGATGTCTCTCCTGAACAAGACCATGACTCCTTCACGAGCTCCGTGGTGGCAGGCTTCTCGGTATGTGGTGTACCCTTGAAAGTACAGCCGTGACGAGGTGAAGAGCATTGTGTTGGTGAGCGCCACGACTGATGGTCTATGCCGCTGCAGTAGAAGCTCGATTTCAGCCTGCTTCAATGAGAGGCCTCTGAGATTGTAATTGATGACTAGGTGCTCATCGTGTTTATAGTGGCGAGCTAGGATCTTGCCTATCATCTCCATGAGCATAGTCACCATGCTCATCATTTGGCCCATGCGGACGCATATCTGTTCCATGGCTGGCATGTTAGAGGCACTGGTCACCGAGACAGGCTGGGTCGACGGTTGTTCTGGCTTCTGGACTGGAGATCCTCCCATCAGTTCAGAGAAAGTGACGTCGTTTTGGATTTTCCTGCTGGGTGTCTGTCTTCTGGGCTGCGCTGTTGGTGGTGCTGGGACTTTCCTCTTGGTCCTCCTCTTCTCCAGAAGATTCACCCGCACAGGGCACTCCTTAGAGGTCGCCATATGCCCTTTCTTGTTGCATATGGTACATTTGGGTGTCCCTGTCAAAGTGGATTGGGAGAATTCGTGGTTTTCGGAGCACCTAGAGCATATCACAGTGCGGTTGCAATAGCGTATTGTGCGCCCATATTGTTGGCACTGCCTGCACTGGACTGGGCAGCCGTCTTCTCTGACGGGGATACCCGGAAGCGGACATGGTTGATGGCTCCAAGCTTCCTAATGTCTGATATTTTGACGTGGTGTTCCGTCACGAGTTGTAGTAGCTCTGTTTCTTTTCGATGGCCACTCGGTTGGGTCTTTGTCAGTCGCCGGATCAGTTTGAACCCCGGAAGATTTTACTGGAGGTCATTGTCCAAGTCGAATCCATATAGGACCCACTTTTTAGACCTCTTCGTCCCTCGTGGAGCAAATGTGTGGAACTAGAGTATGGAAACGGGTCTCCTGCGAGGAATTATTAATAGTGAATTTTTTTAATTCCAATGATCGCCAGCATTTCTTTAACTGACTGTTGCGCCATGGCAGGAGCAATGATAATTGGAGGTGGACTTCTCGCCTTGGGCTGCTGCTGCTGGGGGGCTGCTGGTCCCGCTGGAAGATGCCCCATTTGTTGTGTACCGGAGTGGGATTAGCCACTGAGATGTCCACGTTGCGTCTCTGTACGCGTGCTTGGCCTGGGGCACAAGTTTCCACCCTTCCTCCAGTAACCTCTTCGCTTCTTTGTTCACGGAGGGAGCTTCTGCCATGCGCACGTCTTCAATTCCGATGTTATCTTGGTTGGGAAATAGGAGAGACACCATATCAAGGCCATTGCCTCCTGCAACAGCCATGTTGTAGTAGTGATTTTGGTGCCCGGCCAGAGCAAGGCTGCCCGGTACAGTGCTATACAGTGGTACAGCGGTATAGCGGTAATAAATGGAGACTGGTGTTCCACTCTGTTCCGTCTTCAACTTTGTCCTCAACCTCAACTGTGAGTGTCGAGACTGTCCTCAACTGTGTGTGCCTGGTTGTTCTGTGCTCCTTTGACTCCTTTCTCTCTGTATTTCTTCCCTTGCCCATGTGTGTCCTTCCCCCCTCCTCTGTTTCTAGTCATCCATTAGTTACCTCTGTTTTAGGGGCGTTGCCTATTTCCCTCGGTCGGCTTCTCTTTTGATGTCACAGATGTTTTAAGGCCAGTCATAATGTAGGTATAGCGCCCATGTAGTATTTACAGTGAATCAGCTTACCTAACAGAGGACCCAGCCTTACCCAGCCAAGGACCTGTTGAGACAGGTCCAACCATATCTCGAATAACTAAGACCTTCTACCTGTTGGCAACCAATATATAATCAGGTGGGCAATGCCAAGAAAAACCCCCTGTTTAATTAAACTTCTATATCTTCCCTTCTCACACTGGTATTTTTCATACATTTTTTGTGGATGCCCCCTCAAGAAATTTGTAATGGGGCTTGGAAATGTTGCCCTCAAGTAACAACATATGTAAACTAAGAAAAGTTTTTTGTAGCCATATTAACCAGTACAGGTGAAGCAAGAGCTGGCAAATTTTGAAAAGGCCACTTTCTTTAAATAGACCTGGGTAAGTAGAACTTCAGAACACTCAGGCAAGAGAGTCGGCGTCGGCGGCAAGATGAGAAGAAAGGAACAGTAGAGTTACCCGCCTTCCACCCCAACATCCAAACAAGTAACCTATAATTCCTTGTAAACATAGCAATAGTCCAAATTAATCCAAATTCTAATAATTGTATTGTAAATCTTTGGAAAAGCAAACACAATCAAATGTTTCATAAAGATTAAAATAATAGAGGTTTGTTCATTATAATTATAATTTATTTCAAATACAGTCCGATTACAATTCATTCGAGTAATATCCCCCAACTTTTATCCCAGGAAATACTTGTATTACACATACATAGCAATAAATTGTTCTAATTTAAGCAAACATTAATTTATACTCTATATAGTATACTCATGACAACAATAACTGATTTTAGAAAAGGTAAAAAATAACTCAAAGATATTTAGTTATCAGTATTCAAAAATATTTATTACAGATACACAACTGCAATGCATGTGGAACCTATTCTTTCTCCGTTGACAGAATATCTTTATACCTTCGACCCAGGTAAAAATTACTATTAATTACTTAAATTAAGCAATATATATTTTTATATATATTTATAACGAAATAATATGCCTTTTGTAAAAATAGGTTTTAGATTTACTTAAAAAAAATAGTCCTAACAAATATCATAAATTGAACTAGAGTTTATATATACTCATTTGAAGAGAAATTTCTTTACCGAAGTTCTACATTCAATAAATACAAATTCTTTTAATTTTTTTTTTTTGAGGTAATCACTTCCATCATTTGAAATAAATTATTATTTATTTATTCATGACAATTGTACAACGTTTCGGGACCACTGTCCCATATTCATGCACTACAAAAACCTATAACAATAATAAAATCTATATAACACCAAACTTCATCCTTATATATTTATTTTATACAATAAAAATCACCTCATGATTTCATATGGGAAATCATGTCCACCATTTGTGCATCTTCACTTCT
>NW_027109449.1:1242264-1245832 GCF_000696795.3 Halyomorpha halys
TACCATAGTCTGTTTATTAATCTTTTGGGATAGAAGTTTTCTGTTAGCATGGTGTATATTTCAGTTTTGATATTTTTTATGTAAATATTGTCTGTTAGGTTTATGGCTCTATCTATTATGGCTAAAACTGAACCACGAATTCAACTTTGAAAACCCAAAAATAATAGATACAACACAAAATACAAAAAACAGAAGATATCTATATACATAACAAAAAACATACAAAACACAGTAAACTATAAAACTGACACTAAAGACTTAAACACACATTACGCAGATATTATAAATAGACTTAAAATAAAAACATAGAAATCAGATAAAATAAACAGGTTTATGTGAAAAATAAAAATCACTAAGTTTATAATAAATACAAAACAGGGAGGTAACCAAACAGCACACTGGACATGAGATAAGGTCCAAAGAGATAGTAAGAAATGTAGAATGATGGCTGTGCCAGAGAGAAGTGAAGATGCACAAATGGTGGACATGATTTCCCATATGAAATCATGAGGTGATTTTTATTGTATAAAATAAAATATATAAGGATGAAGTTTGGTGTTATATAGATTTTATTATTGTTATAGGTTTTTATAGGGCATGAATATGGGACAGTGGTCCCGAAAAGTTTTACAATTGTCATGAATAAATACATAATAATTTATTTCAAATGATGGAAGTGATTACCTCAACTAAAAAAAAATGTAAAAGAATTGACTCACCAGACTTCCTAGAGAGATAATCCAGAATAAATACAAATTATACAAGAGTAAATTGATTTACTGACGCCTGAGAGATGAAACGGATGTAGTAAGGAGGGAGAGGAGACAACGCTAGATTTGTTTTATTCTGTAATAGGGCAAAAGAAGAGCAGAAAATGCGAGTAAGTGACTCAATTTTCTCGGCACTACCGGTATTGAGTGATCGAGTGAGCTCCTTTGATCTCTTGCTCGTTACAATATAAAAAGTTTCCTGCAAGAATTGAATTTGGAAATCACTGTTGTATTTCAACAATTATGGAACTAATATTGTTTGTCATTAGCTTGATCATTAGTAAACTTAATTATCATTAACCATAAGCTACAAGAGGGAACGCATCAGTATTAATTAAATTTTATTTCTTTAAATATAAATTTTTCAATTTCTTGAGACTGTTATTTATTTATCACAAGGATAAAGATCACAAGATCACAACTGCACATTTGAAGGGAAACACGAATATAGGTCAATTTTTCGGTAAAAAAGGTAAGATTTAATGATTATTAATTATACAGTTATCTCTAAAAATAATGGGGGAAACAACTAAAAAATAATATTTTTCTTTATGAAATAAATCAAATTGTATCCTTGTTTAGTCTCAACATTTTTTATTACGTCAATTGTCCAACGTTTCAGCTAATTCGGCCATCCTCAAGGACATCCTCAACTATAAATTTTCACCTCATATCAAAATTTAAAATTGTTTTGCAGGCTATTCTGGCCAGGTCTTTAATTATAAGTCAAACACACCCTATTTTTTTAGACTTCATTAATTTTTAATTAATCCACACTATCACAATAACATTGCTATGTATCGAGGCATTAGCCATGATTACAACAATATGTCGTTTATTAAGGTTTTTTGCAATCTGTCCCCGATATCTGGTTAGAGTAGGAGTCTCTTACTGCGTCCCCGAATATGAAAATATGAAAACATCTGTGTTAAGTTTGTCACATTACCAGAGTCCCCTGAGAAAATTAGATTGGCTAACCTTTAAGTGTTCTAACAAAAATGACAGGTTTGACGAGGGATCGGAATCAAATTAACCAGGTGCAGGCCCTTCCTGGACATGCCAAACATTTTCACCCATGAGAAGGGGACGCCTACCTCGGCGGGAGCCTTCGATCACCGATAGCCAATGAGATAGAAGATTACAATATAAGGTAACGCCCCAAAAGGGAAGTGGGAGAAAAGGACAGGAAATCTAGATCAGAAACAGAGACACTCAACAGGAAGGCATAGACGGGTGAGGACCACAGTCAGGAGGCAGGCATAAAAGATGCACTTCGACCTGACGAAGTCGTGAGAAGGGCCACGAGACCTGGACGTCCTTTATGAATGAGACCTACGGTACTACATCCCACGGCATCAGCAGCTATAAGTATAAAATCAACTAATAAGTAATAATGTAATAATTTATATTTTATGGCAACCTTTATCTGAATCATTTTAATCATAATAACAAATTATAAATAAATACTTAGTTTCTTTATGTAGTTTATATACTATTATATAACCCACTATACCACCTTTTATTATACTATATAATTAATGGTAACAACATTTTATAAATATAGAGGTATTTAATTGGTAAACTGATAAACACACAAATAACCTTTGGAAAAGAATCCAATCATGATAATAATTCTTAGGACTCAATATATAATTAATTAGTTAACTTATTTTTGGATAATTGCCTTCAGCGATACTGGCATCCCGAAAATTTCCATAGATACACAGCAATATAAACCCAATAATCATACAAATATAAATAAATTAATATGTGGATTAATAGAAATTAAAAGTTTTGAAAATTAATGAAGTTTTTTTTTTTTTTTTAAAAAAAGGGTGTGTTTGACTTATAATTAATGACGTGGGCTGAATAGCCTGAAAAACAATTTTAAATTTTGATATGAGGTGAGAATTTATATTTGAGGATTGTCCTTGAGGATGGCCCAATTAGCTGAAACGTTGGACTATCGATGTAATAAATAGTGTTGAGACTATACAAGGATACAATTTTATTTATTTAATAAATAAATTTTATTTCATACTTCATTTCCAGAGGTTTCACTTCTGTGGATTAGTCCCGAGACTGCTACATTTTTTTTACTATTCAAAAATATGTTAAACTTATATTTAAAACTCTTATAAATACTATATAAAAAAATAATTTACCTTTTTTCAGATTTAGGAGGTTTTCTGAGCGATATATGCGATTGTTCCAAAATCAACAGCTGCACTTGCAATTCACACATGGGTGCAGTGACTAGTAAGTAGTTTGATTTACACATAATCTTACGTAAGATTGTACATAATATAGGAAAAAATAAAACATAATTTTTGTTCCATTTAACCAAATATAGGCACTATTAATATCCCTTGTGGCAAATAGTAAAAAAACAGGTTCCAGGCGATCGCTTTGTGAAGGAACATACGAGAGAGTAGAGAGCCATTTTTTTCTGGGATTTAGAAAAAACAGTTTTTCTTCTCTTGAATTCAACCTCATCATGTGCATATAGATTACAAGAAGTGGTTCCCCGACTAGGGTAGGAAGAATGCTGAAAGAGAACGCCTTACTATCCAACTGAGTTTACTCCAAAATTTTCTTTTTTACCGTACTAGACCTTCCTACCATCAATTTAAATTTTAATGACCCCGAATCAGAATTGAATAACCTAATCTAACCATTTTTTTCTCTTTGCAACCTCCATATAACCTTGTAAATTGTTTATTAGATTCATTTTCTTCCACTTTAAGTTAATTTGTTTTCAAATAAATTTCTTACACATATATATATATATATATATA
>NW_027109449.1:1245957-1246690 GCF_000696795.3 Halyomorpha halys
ATATTTAATAATTATTTGTAATATTATTACTACTGTTCTATACATTATAATTCTTCTGTAAATTAATTTATATTTTTTAGTTATGTCGATGTAATATCTTCTATTTCAGTTAGAGCTGAGATTAGCCTAGAAAAAGTGACGAAGAATGTCACGAAACCAATTCATATCTTAGAAACAATTATTTTTGTTGGAAACTATAAATTATATGAAGAAAAAGCTAATGGTAATTAACTTTTTTTTGTTCTAGACTTATGAAATGTCATTTCTAACATTTAATTTTAAATTAATATAAATTACATTACAGTTAGAGAAATGAAAGAGAAGTGCTTACTATTCGAAGACAAAAATTCATACGTCGTGAACAAAAACTACTGTGTGGTGAACAAAATAGCTTACAGGAAAGGAATAACACAAGTCTGTACTAGTTTACTGATCAGGGAACGGGGAAGAATCACATTGGACCAAAACTTTTTGTGCCTTTTGGATACACCAACGAAGCCGAAATAAACTGATATGACAATGATTCCCCTAACGATGTATATATTGAATAAATATTATCATTTTTATATCTGTTTTTTATTACATAAATTATAACTACTGCCATGGGCGTAGGCAAGATTTCAGCATGGAGGATCAGACCAATCATGATAATAATTCTTAGGACTCAATATATAATTAATTAGTTAACTTATTTTTGGATAATTGCCTTCAGCGATACTGGCATCCCGAAAAT